>NW_027515657.1:0-73887 GCF_048772815.1 Callospermophilus lateralis
CTTGATGTACTTGGTGGTAATCATCAGTTCACTAAGCCCACGTGGCTGCCCAATTTTCACTCTTCTAGGTTCAAGCGTTCGTTTCAAGTAACACTTTGAATTTTTAGGTTTCACTCTGTTTTCTCCTACATAGATAGCTGTGTTTGGAATTCTAAATCAAACACGGTTTGTGCTAGCTCCTTGAAACTTGACCAAATGAAGTAGTTCTAAGTTCTATCTCTATGGTTTGTTTCCTCTTGAAGTACCCCATGCAGAGACTGGCGAAAAACACTTTCGTTTGAAAGTGGTTGCCAAGCTTCCAAAAAACTACTAGTTTGCTGAAATCTCAGCAAACATTTTTTTGACCAAATCTGGATGATACTTGGTGGTTATGATCAGTTCAATAAGCCCACTTGGCTGCCCAATTTTCACTCTTCTAGGTTCAAGCGTTCGTTTCCAGTACCACTTTGAATTTTTAGGTTTCACTCTGTTTTTCTGCTATATAGATAGATGTGTTTGAAACTCTAAATCAAACAAGGTTTGTGCTAGCTCCTTGAAACATGACCAAATAAAGTAGTTCTAAGTTATATCTCTATGGTTTGTTTCCTCTTGAAGTACCCCATGCAGAGACTGGCGAAAAACACTTTGGTTTGAAAGGGGTTGCCAAGCTTCCAAAAAACTACGAGTTTGCTGAAATCTCAGCAAACATTTTTTCACCAAATCTTGATGATACTTGGTGGTAATGATCAGTTCACTAATCCCACTTGGCTGCCCAATTTTTATTCTTCTAGGTTGAAGCATTCGTTTCCAGTAACAGTTTGAATGTTTAGGTTTCACTCTGTTTTCTCTTACATAGATAGCTGTGTTTGGAATTCTAAATCAAACACGGTTTGTGCTAGCTCCTTGAAACTTGACCAAATGAAGTAGTTCTAAGTTCTATCTCTATGGTTTGTTTCCTATTGAAGTACCCCATGCAGAGCCTGGCGAAAAACACTTTTGTTAGAAAGGGGTTGTCAAGCTTCCAAAAAACTACTAGTTTGCTGAAATCTCAGCAAACATTTTTTCACCAAATCTTGATGATACTTGGTGGTAATGATCAGTTCAATAATCCCACTAGGCTGCCCAATTTTTATTCTTCTAGGTTAAAGCATTCGTTTCCAGTAACAGTTTGAATTTTTAGGTTTCACTCTGTTTTCTCCTACATAGATAGCTGTGTTTGGAATTCTAAATCAAACACGGTTTGTGCTACCTCTTTGAAACTTGACAAAATGAACTAGTTCTAAGTTCTATCTCTATGGTTTGTTTCCTCTTGAAATACACCATGCAGAGACTAGCGAAAAGCACTTTCGTTTGAAAGGGGTTGCCAAGCTTCCAAAAAACTACTAGTTTGCTGAAATCTCAGCAAACATTTTTTCACCAAATCTTTGATAATACTTGGTGGTAATGATCAGTTCACTAATCCCACTTGGCTTCCCAATTTTTATTCTTCTAGGTTCAAGCGTTCGTTTCCACTAACAGTTTGAATTTTTAGGTTTCACTCTGTTTTCTCCTACATAGATAGCTGTGCTTGGAATTCTAAATCAAACACGGTTTGTGCTAGCTCCTTGAAACTTGACCAAATGAAGTAGTTCTAAGTTCTATCTCTATCGTTTGTTTCCTCTTGAAGTACCCCATGCAGAGACTGGCGAAAAACACTTTCGTTTGAAAGGGGTTGCCAAGCTTCCAAAAAACTACTAGTTTGATGAAATCTCAGCAAACATTTTTTCACCAAATCTTGATGATACTTGGTGGTAATCATCAGTTCACTAAGCCCACTTGGCTGCCCAATTTTCACTCTTCTAGGTTCAAGCGTTCGTTTCCAGTAACACTTTGAATTTTTAGGTTTCACTCTGTTTTCTGCTATATACATAGATGTGTTTGAAACTCTAAATCAAACAAGGTTTGGGCTAGCTCCTTGAAACTTGACCAAATGAAGTAGTTCTAAGTTCTATCTCTATGGTGTGTTTCCTCTTGAAGTACCCCATGCAGAGACTGGCGAAAAACACTTTCGTTTGAAAGGGGTTGCCAAGCTTCCAGAAAACTACTAGTTTGCTGAAATCTCAGCAAACATTTTTTCACCAAATCGTGATGATACTTGGTGGTAATGATCAGTTCACTAATCCCACTTATCTGCCCAATTTTTATTCTTCTAGGTTGAAGCATTCGTTTCCAGTAACACTTTCAATTTTTAGGTTTCACTCTGTTTTCTCCTACATAGATAGCTGTATTTGGAATTCTAAATCAAACACGGTTTGTGATAGCTCCTTGAAACTTGACCAAATGAAGTAGTTCTAAGTTCTATCTCTATGGTTTGTTTCCTCTTGAAGTACACCATGCAGAGACTGGCGAAAAACACTTTGGTTTGAAAGGGGTTGCCAAGGTTCCAAAAACTACTAGTTTGCTGAAATCTCAGCAAACAGTTTTTCACCAAATCTTGATGATACTTGGTGGTAATGATCAGTTCACTAAGCCCTCTTGGCTGCCCAATTTTCACTCTTCTAGGTTCAAGCGTTCGTTTACAGTAACACTTTGAATTTTTAGGTTTCATTCTGTTTTCTGCTATATAGATTGATGTGCTTGAAACTCTAAATCAAACACGGTTTGTGCTAGCTCCTTGAAACTTGACCAAATGAAGTATTTCTAAGTTCTATCTCTATGGTTTGTTTAATCTTGAAGTACCCCATGCAGAGACCGGCGAAAAAAACTTTCGTTTGAAAGGGGTTGCCAAGCTTCCAAAAAACTACTAGTTTGCTGAAATCTCAGCAAACATTTTTTCACCAAATCTTGATGATACTTGGTGGTAATGATCAGATCACTAATCCCACTTGGCTGCCCAATTTTTATTCTCCTAGGTTCAAGCGTTCGTTTCCAGTAACCGTTTGAATTTTTACGTTTCACTCTGTTTTCTCCTACATAGATATCTGTGTTTGGAATTCTAAATCAAACACGGTTTGTGCTAGCTCCTTGAAACTTGACCAAATGAAGTAGTTCTAAGTTCTATCTCTATGGTTTGTTTCCTCTTGAAATACACCATGCAGAGACTGGCAAAAAGCACTTTCGTTTGTAAGAGGTTGCCAAGCTTCCAAAAAACTACTAGTTTGCTGAAATCTCAGCAAACATTTTTTTCACCAAATCTTGATGATACTTGGTGGTAATGATCAGTTCACTAATCCCACTTGGCTGCCCAATTTTTATTCTTCTACGTTGAAGCATTCGTTTCCAGTAACAGTTTGAATTTTTAGGTTTCACTCTGTTTTCTCCTACATAGATAGCTGTGTTTGGAATTCTAAATCAAACACGGTTTGTGCTAGCTCCTTGAAACTTGACCAAATGAAGTAGTTCTAAGTTCTAGCTCTATGGTTTGTTTCCTCTTGAAGTACCCCATGCAGAGACTGGCGAAAAACACTTTCGTTTGAAAGGGGTTGCCAAGCTTCCAAAAAACTACTAGTTTGCTGAAATCTCAGCAAACATTTTTTCACAAAATCTTGATGATACTTGGTGGTAATGATCAGTTCACTAAGCCCACTTGGCTGCCCAATTTTCACTTTTCTAGGTTCAAGCGTTCGTTTCCAGTAACACTTTGAATTTTTAGGTTTTACTCTGTTTTTTGCTATATAGATAGATGTGTTTGAAACTCTAAATCAAACACGGTTTGTGCTAGCTCCTTGAAAACTTGACCAAATGAAGTAGTTCTAAGATCTATCTCTATGGTTTGTTTCCTCTTGAAGTACCCCATGCAGAGACTGGTGAAAAACACTTTCGTTTGAAAGGGGTTGCCAAGCTTCCAAAAAACTACTAGTTTGCTGAAATCTCAGCAAACATTTTTTCGCCAAATCTTGATGATACTCGATGGTAATGATCAGTTCACAAATCCCACTTGGCTGCCCAATTTTTATTCTTCTAGGTTGAAGCATTTGTTTCCAGTAACAGTTTGGATTTTTAGGTTTCACTCTGTTTTCTCCTACATAGATAGCTGTGTTTGGAATTCTAAATCAAACACGGTTTGTGCTAGCTCCTTGAAACTTGACCAAATGAAGTAGTTCTAAGTTCTATCTCTATGGTTTGTTTCCTCTTGAAGTACCCCATGCAGAGACTGGCGAAAAGCACTTTCGTATGAAAGGGGTTGCCAAGCTTCCAAAAAACTACTAGTTTGCTGAAATCTCAGCAAACATTTTTTCACCAAATCTTGATGATACTTGGTGGTAATGATCATTTCTGTAAGCACTCTTGGCTGCCCAATTTTCACTCTTCTAGGTTCATGCGTTCGTTCCCAGTAACACTTTGAATTTTTAGGTTTCACTCTGTTTTCTCCTACATAGATAGCTGTGTTTGGAATTCTAAATCAAACACGGTTTGTGCTACCTCCTTGAAACTTGACACAATGAAGTAGTTCTAAGTTCTATCTCTATGGTTTGTTTCCTCTTGAAGTACCCCATGCAGAGACTGCCGAAAAACACTTTCGTTTGAAAGGGGTTGCCAAGCTTCCAAAAAACTACTAGTTTGCTGAAATCTCAGCAAACATTTTTTCAAAAAATCTTGATGATACTTGGTGGTAATGATCAGTTCACTAAGCCCACTTGGCTGCCCAATTTTCACTCTTCTAGGTTCAAGCGTTCGTTTCCAGTAACACTTTGAAATTTTAGGTTACACTCTGTTTTCTGCTATATAGATAGCTGTGTTTGGAATTATAAATCAAACACGGTTTGTGCTAGCTCCTTGAAACTTGACCAAATGAAGTAGTTCTAATTCTTTCTCTGCGGTTTGTTTCCTCTTGAAGTACCCCATGCAGAGACTGGTGAAAAACACTTTCGTTTGAAAGGGGTTGCCAAGCTTCCAAAAAACTACTAGTTTGCTGAAGTCTCAGCAAACATTTTTTCACCAATCTTGATGATACTTGGTGGTAATGATCAGTTCACTAATCCCACTTGGCTGTCCAATTTTTATTCTTCTAAGTTCAAGCGTTCGTTTCCAGTAACAGTTTGAAATTTTAGGTTTCACTCTGTTTTCTCCTAAATAGATAGCTGTGTTTGGAATTTTAAATCAAACAGGGTTTGTGCTAGCTCCTTGAAACTTGACCAAATGAAGTAGTTCTAATTTCTATCTCTATGGTTTGTTTCCTCTTGAAGTACACCATGCAGAGACTGGCGAAAAGCACTTTCATTTGAAAGGGGTTGCCAAGTTTCCAAAAAACTACTAGTTTGCTGAAATCTCAGCAAACATTTTTTCACCAAATCTTGATGCTACTTGGTGGTAATGATCAGTTCACTAATCCCACTTGGCTGCCCAATTTTTATTCTTCTACGTTGAAGCATTCGTTTCCAGTAACAGTTTGAATTTTTAGGTTTCACTCTGTTTTCTCCTACATAGATAGCTGTGTTTGGAATTCTAAATAAAACACCGTTTGTGCTAGCTCCTTGAAACTTGACCAAATGAAGTAGTTCTGAGTTCTATCTCTATGGTTTGTTTCCTCTTGAAGTACCCCATGCAGAGGCTGGCGAAAAACACTTTCGTTTGAAAGGGGTTGCCAAGCTTCCAAAAAACTACTAGTTTGCTGAAATCTCAGCAAACATTTTTTCACCAAATCTTGATGATTCTTGGTGGTAATGATCAGTTCACTAAGCCCACTTGGCTGCCCAATTTTTAATCTTCAAGGTTGAAGCATTCGTTTCCAGTAACAGTTTGAATTTTTATTTTTCACTCTGTTTTCTCCTACAGAGATAGCTGTGTTTGGAATTCTAAATAAAACACGGTTTGTGCTAGCTCCTTGAAACTTGACGAAATGAAGTAGTTCTAAGTTCTATCTCTATGGTTTGTTTCCTCTTGAAGTACCCCATGCAGAGACTGGCGAAAAACACTTTCGTTTGAAAGGGGATGCCAAGCTTCCAAAAAAACTACTAGTTTGCTGAAATCTCAGCAAACATTTTTTCACCAAATCTTGATGATACTTGGTGGTAATGATCAGTTCACTAAGCCCACTTGGCTGCCCAATTTTCACTCTTCTAGGTTCAAGCATTCGTTTAACACTTTGAATTTTTAGGTTTAATTCTGTTTTCTGCTATATAGATTGATGTGTTTGAAACTCTAAATCAAACACGGTTTTTGCTAGCTCCTTAAAACTTGACCAAATGAAGTAGTTCTAAGTTCTATCTCTATGGTTTGTTTCCTCTTGAAGTACCCCATGCAGAGACTGGCAAAAAACACTTTCGTTTGAAAGGGGTTGCCAAGCTTCCAAAAAACTACTAGTTTGCTGAAATCTCAGCAAACATTTTTTCACCAAATCTTGATGATACTTGGTGGTAATGATCAGTTCCCTAATCCCACTTGGCAGCCCAATTTTAATTCTTCTAGGTTGAAGCATTCGTTTCCAGTAACAGTTTGAATTTTTAGGTTTCACTCTGTTTTCTCCTACATAGATAGCTGTGTTTGGAATTCTAAATCAAACACGGTTTGTGCTAGCTCCTTGAAACTTGACCAAATTAAGTAGTTCTAAGTTCTATCTCTATGGTTTGTTTCCTCTTGAAGTACCCCATGCAGAGACTGGCGAAAAACACTTTCGTTTGAAAGGTGTTGCCAAGCTTCCAAAAAAACTACTAGTTTGCTGAAATCTCAGCAAACATTTTTTCACCAAATCTTGATGATACTTGGTGGTAATGATCAGTTCACTAAGCCCACTTGGCTGCCCAATTTTCACTCTTCTAGTGTCGCGACCCCTTGCCCGCAAGGAAGACGCAACTCAGGAATCTTCTTTCAGCAGTTTATTCAGGCCTTGATTAAAGTATCTTTTAGTGACCTTCCTTTCTCTTCCTCCCAGAGAGCCCAAGCACAGCCTAATAAAGCCCCCCATGTACCAATCTTAAGCCGCCGCGTGGATCTTTCTTATAGGGTGGCAAGTGATAGCTTTCCAACTCTCCACTAAAGAATTTGTTTATCACAGGCCACAGAGGAAGCCGGCGCCATCTTCTAATTGCGGCCACAATCTACTACAATGGCTTACTACAGTTCCCCCTTCTATTTTATAAAACAATGCAGGCGAAAGTAGAGGTCCTATCCCACTGTGCAGAAGTGGCTGCAATGTATGGTTCAGTCCTAAGGAGGCACCTTCCCCAGACCTGACCCCATATCAGCCGACGCCCTTTTTCGTAGGGCGGGGGTGTGGACGTCAAACCCCGCATGCAATAGGACATGCTTTCCTTGAGGTCCGTTGAGGGATCACTCAAGTGCAGTGCTTTGCCTCGCATCCTGCATCGTGATGAAGGTGGACGAAGGGGGACTGCTGAGGCTGAACTGTGTCTGTACACAATGACAAACGAGTTGACAGCACCCTGAAAGAAAGGCACGGACCTTAAGGCAATAGAGAAGCATTAGTGTGGAAACCCACCTGCGTGCAATGGCAGCAAGACCGGCAGAGTGCAAGGGCTTTCCAACACTAAGAGAATAACGAGGAAAGACATGCCGATCCCAGTGCAATGTTATAATAACTTGGGGTGCAACGACCATGTCAAAAATTTACTGTTTAAGCTGCGCAAGCCAGACTTGAGGTGAATTGCCATTTTCTAAAGCTGCAAGAGCTTGGATGATCATAGCCTTATAGTGAGCATTGTGGGCCTTGAGGCGACAGAGAAACCACAAACAGAGAAACATACCGAAGCAACACATTGCACCAAAAATGCCTACCCCCACCCACTCTTTAAAAAAGGAAAAGGCAGAAGATATCCAATCGGTGAATTGACCCAAAGTCACGGGATCAACACGGGTGCTATTCAAGACAGCTATCTGGGTTAGTTGAGACTGGATCATGTCTTCCGCTTCCATGGACCAATTTCCAGCCAAATATTCGCCAATGATGCGGGAAGCATTCCTGGAATCATTAAATCTGACAGAGGTTATGCATAAATGTGCACGTTGGTCAACACAACCCAAAAGCACTAAGTCAGCCAATTCTTCTACCTGAGCTTGGAGTAAATCTATTCTTTGGTTGGCAGCTAAAATCCCTGACAAAATATGTTGATTAATTGTATTTTGGGATTCAAGTATAGTGGAAGTTTGTTGGACAACTTGATTAATGGTGGCAGCAGTTTGTACTTGATTGGCCATAGCCACTCCGGCCGTAACAGCTGCAGCAGCAGATATCGCCATGGCTGTCACTATAGCCGCTGTGATCCCAAAATCTCTGCAGACTCTAAGTAGCTCAACAATAGGGAATTTATCAGGATCCGCAGTGACCGGGATTGGGACGAAAGTTGGAATTTTCATAATCACTGCTACAGTCCAGGAACCATTCCAACACTCAGATAAGAGACAGGTAGTATGAGAACAATCCAGCATCCACGACGAGGTGGCCTCAGCCAAAAGGAATAAGAAGGGGGATTGGACACAGACCATAGCAGGAGGCAATATGGCATTATACAACAGAGAGTTGAATGAAACAGATGTAAGTCTATTACCTTGTTCACTTTCCCTAACAGTACCAGAAATATTAGCCAGCCAACGTTTGGCTCCTAGCAACTGAGCCAGTGCAGAAATATCGGCTGAAGCCCCCTTTTCATTGGAAATCAGCCATTGAAACCAGGACCAACCTACTCCTGTAGAGGAGCTGGCACTATTGTTAAAGTTATAAACATACCTATTAAGAGAGGGGGAAAGGGAGAAACCTTTAGCAACTTGATGTTTCTCCAAAGAATGATCCTGACAAGGCGTAAATGTTGGGGGGAAACCAAGATTAGGGGAACAGTAAGGAGAGGCCTTGAAATGAGTGGCATTATAAATACTACTAGATGAAGGAGGCACTGGGATTAGTACCTCGGAGATAATAGCCAAGGTAGTTATGTTAAGAGCAGAGCTGCTGTTTGCGGGGGTCCCTGAGCCTGATTGCATCCCCGAAGCTACCTTGCTCAATACATCACTGATAATGCTTCCTGAGACCTGATTGGACCGCAATGGGTCCTCCCAGTTAGTCAAATTTTTGGTCTTAAGGCTAATGCAATTAGCGTTTCTAAGGCTGAAACAAAAAACTCCTGTGAGATTAACTTGAGATTGATTAAAAATTCTCTCCATGTCCCCTCTAGGAGAGGCACAGGGAGCAGACATCTCACATGAGGTTGAAAAAAGAGTGGGGAGGACACTAGAATTACCATGAACCGGCATCGGCATTGGCCATGCCCGTGCCACTGCCCACCACCGCATTGGTGTCGCCTGTGCCATCGGCACCAGCACCAGAGCCAGAGCACTTAACAGAATGAAGATCTTCATCACAGGATTGTTGTGGTATCTCTTGTTGCTGGTCAGCTGATGTCGAGACTCTTCTTGTCAAACGTTCAGGGACCCACAATGGTTCCGTACGATCCTGGGGAAAAACACATACAGATCCTCGTGCCCATGTCAGCACGGGGTCAGGGCCGTTCCATTGGCCCGTAAGAACATCCTTCCACTTAAAATAACCAATCACAGAGGGCTGAGGGGACACATGTCTATCGGCCGCAGAGCGACCATGAATATCCAAATTCAAAAAATTAATGGTAAAGAGAGCTAAGGACAGGCGTTCTGTAGGAGTGTGTTCAGCTCCTATTCGCCCTTTTTGTTTTTGTAAAGTTTCCTTTAAGGTGCGATGAGCACGCTCAACAATGCCTTGTCCTTGAGGATTATAAGGCAAACCATGAGTAAGTTGCACTCCAATAGTAGAACAAAAAGCTGTAAATTGTCTGCCAGTATAAGCAGGTCCATTATCAGTCTTAAGGGATGCAGGTGCACCCCATGCTGCCCATGCCTCTAAACAGTGAGTAATGACATTACGTGCCCTTTCTCCCGATAAAGCAGAAGCATGGATAATTCCAGAGCACGTATCAACGGAAACATGCACATACTTAAGGTTACCAAAGTCAGGTATATGTGTCACATCCATTTGCCAAACAATCAATGGCTTCAATCCCCATGGGTTTACTCCATAATTAGGGGGATGAAGAAATGTGACACAATGGGGACATTGCAATACTATCTGCCGAGCATCCACTCTTGAAATGGAAAAACGCCTGCGCAGCGTTAATGCATTAACATGGAAGTTTTGGTGAAACAACTTAGCCCTCTCTAAGGAGGAAGCCAAGCATATCAATTGACCTTTAGTGGCTAAGTCTGCACAGGCATTACCTTGGGATAACGGACCAGGAAGAGAGGTGTGAGCCCTGATGTGCATTGGATAAAAAGAAGCAGTGCGGTTAGAGATAAGCTGTTGAAGCTGAGTAAAGTAAACAGACACATTATGGGCATAACTAATAGTTCCCACGGCCTCCAGGACTTTTAGTACTTGTACCACATAGCTGGAGTCCAAAATAAGATTAAAAGGAAAAGAACACTGTTTAAAAACTTCAATAACAATTTGTAGTTCTACCCATTGTGGATTTCCAGGAGCAAATTGATGCTGGATAGGGGGAGAGTCATTAATTACGTAGGCTCCCATTCCAGACTTGGAAGCATCAGTAAAAATGTTAACAGCCCCCGGAATTGGACTGGATGAAGTTACCTTAGGGAAAATGATGGGATGTTCTTTAACAAAATGGAGTAATGGATGAGAAGGGTAGTGATTATCAATACTCCCTTGAAACGAGCAACACAGAATAGCCCAGTTGTCTAGAGTAGCACATAAAACATTAAGTTGAGCTTTAGTGTAGGGTATGATAAGAGAAGAAGGTGATTGGCCGAAAAATTGAATGCTTTGTTGAATCCCTTTAAGTGCCAATGCTGAAACAGCATCAGGATAATATTCTAAGGATTTTCCTGGGGATACATGTGGGTGGATCCATAGTAAAGGCCCATCTTGCCACAGTACTCCAGTAGGCTGCCGCATAGTGGCAAGCACACATAACTGGAAAGGTTTATCACTCTGGAGCCTGCATAGAGTGGCATGCTGTATAGCTTGTTCTACTTTTATAAGGGCCGCTCTAGCCTCAGTAGTGAGGCTACGAGGGGAAGCAAGATCTGGATCACCCTTAAGAGTAGCATACAAAGGCTGGAGCACAATATTAGGAATATGTAAATATCCTCTTATCCAATTAATATCTCCCAGCAATTTTTGAAAATCATTTAGAGTTCGGAGATCTTGAGTCCTGATGGTAATTTTTTGTGGTTTTAATTTGTCATACCCAATTGTTGCTCCCAAAAACCTGATAGAATCCCCCGTTTGAACCTTTTCAGGTGCGATGTGCAGTCCATGTTGAGCCAACAGCATCACAAGTTCTTTATAAGCCTCATAAACTGTCTGTTCTGATTTTGCGGCCAATAACACATCATCCATATAGTGAATGATCTTGGTGGAGGAATACTTATGTCTGAGAGGTGCGAGTGCCTTCCCCACATACATCTGGCACATCGTGGGACTGTTAGCCATCCCCTGTGGCAACACCACCCACTCAAACCTTTGATCTGATTCTTCGTGATTACACGAGGGAAGGGTGAAAGCAAAACGTTGTGAATCTCTAGGATGCAAAGGAATGGAAAAGAAACAGTCTTTAATGTCAATAACAATTATATGCCAGCCTTGAGGAACAGAGGAGAGCAGAGGCAGCCCTCTTTGAATGGGCCCCATAAGCTGCATCTGAGCATTAACTGCTCGTAGATCATGCAGTAGGCGCCACTTCCCTGATTTTTTCTTAATGACAAATATGGGAGTATTCCATGGAGAAGTAGAAGGTTGGATGTGACCCAAATCAAGTTGTTCTTTGACTAGATCATGGGCTGCTGCCAGTTTAACCGAGGGAAGAGGCCACTGAGGCACCCAAACAGGCTCCTCGGTGAGCCATGTTATGGGCATTTGAGCCCCAGTGGCCCCTAGGAAAAACCCAGACCAAACCTGTTAAGCTTTTGATGACCTTGCACAGGATGCTTACGTCCCTGTATGTGCCTTCCTAGTCCTAGACCTGGCCTATACCCCATATTTTGCATGATATGTTGAGACACTGGGGAATAGTCATTACTAAGAGTGAACCCCATGTCTTTCATTAGATCACGGCCCCATAAAGAAATAGGTAAATCAAGTACATAAGGCTGAAAGGTACCATCATGTCCTTCCGAGTCCTTCCAAGATAGATGTCTAGAGCTGATTTGAGGGGCCTGGGCATATACAAGTCCTCTTAAGGATTGATCAGAAGCCTGCACTGGCCATCCCCTAGACCAGTCCTTAAGGGCTATGATACTACGATCTGCTCCTGTGTCCAGCAATCCCACAATAGATTTACCTTCTATGCTTAATTCCAAAGTGGGGCAATTGCTCATATCCAGTGATAAATAGGCAGAATTTCCTCCGGTGGTACCAATCTGATTTCCTGTCCGTGACCTTGAGTCAGCAGGGAAGTGATTATGCAAACTAGGCAAAATTAGCAATTGAGTAATCCGATCCCCTGGGGAGATAGACACAATGCCCCTTGGAGCTTCCACCATAACCTTTACTGCCCCTACAGTATCAGGGTTTACAACTCCGGGGAAAACATGAAGACCTTGTAGGATAGAGGATGCACGTCCAATTAACAAACCTACAGTGCCAGGGGGTAAAGGCCCTTTGAACTCAGTTTCCACCAATTGGACTCCCATCTTAGGTGTTAATACGAGTCTGGAGATGGAACAGAGGTCCAATCCCACGGCACCTGTAGTGGCTCTCCGCATCTCGTGGGATGGCGTAGAGAAGGCCATGTCTCGGGTTCGGGTGTGACATTCTCCATTGCCCCATATATTCGTGGGCCCTGGGGTCGGGGGCCCCTTCGGCCGTTTTTTGGCTCAGCTGAAATAGGCTGTCCATGGATGTCCCTCACTGATCTACACTCTCTTGCCCAATGTTTCCCCTTTTTGCATTTTGGACACAGCCCCGGTTGACAAGGGCCATTAGAAGGGCCACCGCGAGGAGGTCCAGTAAAATTGCCTTTTTTGGGACATTCACGTTTGAAATGGCCGGATTGACCACAATGGAAGCATGTTCCGGCACCAGGACCGCCCCCTTTTGCAATCCGAAGGACAGCAGCTGCAAGACCTGCATTAGTTAAGGGTCCTCCAAGCTCTCTACACACTTTCATCCAAGCTTCTATGCCCTTGTTTTTATAAGGAGCGATTGCTGCTTTACATTCTTTGGTGCATTGCTCAAAAACAAGTTGTTTAATCAAGGGCATTGCTCTATCAGGGTCACCAAAGATTTTTCCTGCGGCATCCACCATCCTAGCAACAAAGTCCGAGAAAGGTTCTGTGGGGCCTTGCATGATTTTTGTTAAATTGCCAGACACTTCTCCTCTATTTGGGAGTGATTTCCATGCACGGATACAAATGTTATTGATCTGTTCATATACCTCAGGGGGGTATCCTGTTTGTTGATTAGCAAATCTGCCTTGTCCCAAAACCATTTCCTTGTCCCAATGGGGGTGTCCCGCCGCATAGTTTTGGGCAGCCTGCTCTACAGCACCCTCTAGCACAAAGGCTCTCCAGTCCAAATATTTGCCTGGAGAAACACAAGCCCGAACAAGGCTAGCCCAATCAGAGGGAGTCATACAGTATCTAGACAGACTCTCCACCTGAGTTAATGTGAAGGCGGCATCCACCCCATAAGTGCGCACAGACTCTGCCAGGGTCTTCACAATTTTGAAATCTAAGGGCTCATGGAATCTTCCACTATTGTCATCCTGGAAAACTGGATAAGCAAGACCCATCTCAGCGTTAACAGCCCTCCATGTTTGGGCATGGAAAGCTCTCCTCGAAACACCCTTAGCATACGGCGGCGGGTCCGGAGGATCATTTTTCTTGAGTTCCTGTTTATCTTTGTTCCCTTCTCCCATAGTTAAACTCCCTAGCTGCCGAGACAGTCTCCCGAGCTCCTCCTGTTCATCCTCCTCCTCTTCTGACCCACTTTTGCATGGGAGTGTGCGCAGTTTACTGAGATCTGGATACAAGCGTTTCCTCCCCCGTTTCTCGCTCTGCACATTCCCCTCCTCCTGAAATATTTCACTCCGTGCCAGAGACAATCACCTCCTCCCCTGTTTCTCGCTCCGCACACTGCCATCCTCCTGTAATACGTCACTGCCTGCAGGAGATAATTGTTTCCTCCCCTGTTTCTCGCTCCGCACACTCCCACCCTCCTGAAATACCTCACTGCCTGCCATTTCTGATCTTTCTTCATGTAATTGCTCTAAAACTTCTTTTCCTTTAGTAAGTGCTTCCTGACATCTGCTATCTGCGAGGCAACTACGGATCATCTTCCAAAGGGGTATCACCCCACCCTCTAATATGCCCTGCTCAGAAGCAAAGTCAAGGTCTGTGCCTAACTTATCCCAGCTAGGTATAGTAAGGCTGCCAGAAAATGCGAACCACGGGGCAACAATATCTGCCTTCTGTAAAAATCTCTGTAAAGTACTACGTTTCACTTTTAGGTCCTTGGAACATAACAGGTTATCTAGGGCCAGGAGAAGCGGACTTGAAGATACGGCACCCATGACACAACAAAAGACACACACAAAAAAAGAGTGAAAGTAAGAGCAAAAGTACACAGTGCAGCTGAAATAAGATTTAATGCTCTCTCTGGCTTTACAGAGGAGCTGCCGCTTTGACAGCGGGTCCCAATTACCTAGGACTAATCTCCGCTTTAACCGCGGGTCCCAATTAATCTGGGACTGATCTCCGCTTTACCTGCGGGTCCCAACTTACCTGGGACTAATTGGTGCACCACCCCTGACTGCTGAAAGTTCTGGTTCCCGAGTTTTCAGCACCACTAATCGCGACCCCTTGCCCGGAAGGAAGACGCAACTCAGGAATCTTCTTTCAGCAGTTTATTCAGGCCTTGATTAAAGTATCTTTTAGTGACCTTCCTTTCTCTTCCTCCCCGAGAGCCCAAGAACAGCATAATAAAGCCCCCCACGTACCAATCTTAAGCCGCCGCGTGGATCTTTTTTATAGGGTTGCAAGGGATAGCGTGCCAACTCTCCACAAAAGAATTTGCTTATCACAGGCCACAGTGGAAGCCGGCGCCATCTTCTAATGGCGGCCACAATCTACAACAATGGCTTACTACATTCTAGGTTCAAGCGTTCGTTTCCAGTAACACTTTGAATTTTTAGGTTTCACTCTGTTTTCTGCTATATAGATAGATGTGTTTGAAACTCTAAATCAAACACGGTTTGTGCAAGCTCCTTGAAACTTGACCAAATGAAGTAGTTCTAAGTTCTATCTCTATGGTTTGTTTCCTCTTGAAGTACCCCATGCAGAGACTGGCGAAAAACACTTTCGTTTGAAAGGGGTTGCCAAGCTACCAAAAAACTACTAGTTTGCTGAAATCTCAGCAAATATTTTTTCACCAAATCTTGATGATACTTGGTGGTAATGATCTGTTCACTAAGCACTCTTGGCTGCCCAATTTTCACTCTTCTAGGTTCAAGCGTTCGTTTCCAGTAACACTTTGAATTTTTAGGTTTCACTTTCACTCTGTTTTCTCCTACATAGATAGCTGTGTTTGGAATTCTAAATCAAACACGGTTTGTGCTAGCTCCTTGAAACTTGACCAAATGAAGTAGTTCTAAGTTCTATCTCTATGGTTTGTTTCCTCTTGAAGTACCCCATGCAGAGACTGGCGAAAAACACTTTCGTTTGAAAGGGGTTGTCAAGCTTCCAAAAAACTACTAGTTTGCTGAAATCTCAGCAAACATTTTTTCACCAAAACTTGATGATACTTGGTGGTAATGATCAGTTCACTAAGCCCACTTGGCTGCCCAATTTTCACTCTTCTAGGTTCAAGCGTTCGTTTCCAGTAACACTTTGAATTTTTAGGTTTCACTCTGTTTTCTCCTACATAGATAGCTGTGTTAGGAATTATAAATCAAACACGGTTTGTGCTAGCTTCTTGAAACTTGACAAAATGAATTAGTTCTAAGTTCTATCTCTATGGTTTGTTTCCTCTTGAAGTACCCCATGCAGAGACTGGCGAAAAACACTTTCGTTTGAAAGGGGTTGCCAAGCTTCCAAAAAACTACTAGTTTGCTGAAATCTCAGCAAACATTTTTTCACCGAATCTTGATGATACTTGGTGGTAATGATCAGTTCACTAATCCCACTTGGCTGCCCAATTTTTATTCTTCTAGGTTGAAGCATTCGTTTCCAGTAACAGTTTGAATTTTTAGGTTTCACTCTGTTTTCTCCTACATAGATAGCTGTGTTTGGAATTCCAAATCAAACACGGTTTGTGCTAGCTCCTTGAAACTTGACCAAATGAAGTAGTTCTAACTTCTATCTCTATGGTTTGTTTCCTCTTGAAGTACCCCATGCAGAGACTGGCGAAAAGCACTTTCGTTTGAAATGGGTTGGCAAATTTCCAAAAAACTACTAGTTTGCTGAAATCTAAGTAACCATTTTTTCACCAAATCTTGATGATACTTGGTGGTAATCATCAGTTCACTAAGCCCACTTGGCTGCCCAATTTTCACTCTTCTAGGTTCAAGCGTTCGTTTCCAGGAACACTTTGAATATTTAGGTATCACTCTGTTTTCTGCTATATAGATAGCTGTGTTTGAAACTCTAAATCAAACACGGTTTGTGCTAGCTCCTTGAAACTTGACCAAATGAAGTAGTTCTATGTTCTATCTCAATGGTTTGTTTCCTCTTGAAGTACCCCATGCAGAGACTGGCGGAAAACACTTTCGTTTGAAAGGGGTTGCCAAGCTTCCAAAAAACTACTAGTTTGCTGAAATCTCAGCAAACATTTTTTCACCAAATCTTGATGATACTTGGTGGTAATGATCAGTTCACTAATCCCACTTGGCTGCCCAATTTTTATTCTTCTAGGTTGAAGCATTCGTTTCCAGTAAAAGTTTAAATTTTTAGGTTTCACTCTGTTTTCTCCTACATAGATAGCTGTGTTTGGAATTCTAAATCAAACACGGTTTGTGCTAACTCCTTGAAACTTGACCAAATGAAGTAGTTCTAAATTCTATCTCTATGGTTTGTTTCCTCTTGAAGTACCCCATGCAGAGAATGGCGAAAAGCACTTTCATTTGAAAGGGGTTGCCAAGCTTCCAAAAAACTACTAGTTTGCTGAAATCTCAGCAAACATTTTTTCACCAAATCTTGATGATATTTAGTGGTAATGATCAGTTCACTAAGCACTCTTGGCTGCCAAATTTTCACTCTTCTATTTTCAAGCATTCGTTTCCAGTAACACGTTGAATTTTTAGGTTTCACTCTGTTTTCTCATACATAGATAGCTGTGTTTGGAATTCTAAATCAAACAGGGTTTGTGCTAGCTCCTTGAAACTTGACAAAATGAAGTAGTTCTAAGTTCTATCTCTATGGTTTGTTTCCTCTTGAAGTACCCCATGCAGAGACTGGCGAAAAACACTTTCGTTTGAAAGGGGTTGCCAAGCTTCCATAAAACTACTAGTTTGCTGAAATCTCAGCAAACATTTTTTCACCAAATCTTGATGATACTTGGTGGTAATGATCAGTTCACTAATCGCACTTGGCTGCCTAATTTTTGTTCTTCTAGGTTCAAGCGTTCGTTTCCAGTAAAAGTTTGAATTTTTAGGTTTCACTCTGTTTTCTCCTACATAGATAGCTGTGTTTGGAATTCTAAATCAAACACGGTTTGTGCTAGCTCCTTGAAACTTGACCAAATGTAGTAGTTCTAAGTTCTATCACTATCGTTTGTTTCCTCTTGAAATACCCCATGCAGAGACTGGCGAAAAACACTTTCATTTGAAAGGGGTTGCCAAGCTTCCAAAAAACTACTAGTTTGCTGAAATCTCAGCAAACATTTTTTCATCAAATCTTGATGATACTTGGTGGTAATGATCAGTTCACTAGTCCCACCTGGCTGCCCAATTTTTATTCTTCTAGGTTCAAGCGTTCGTTTCAAGTAACAGTTTGAATTTTTAAGTTTCACTCTGTTTTCTCCTACATAGATAGCTGTGTTTATAATTCTAAATCAAACACGGTTTGTGCTAGCAACTTGAAACTTTACCAAATGAAGTAGTTCTAAGTTCTATCTCTATGGTTTGTTTCCTCTTGAAGTACACGATGCAGAGACTGGCGAAAACCACTTTCGTTTGAAAGGGGTTGCCAAGCTTCCAAAAAACTACTAGTTTGCTGAAATCTTAGCAAACATTTTTTCACCAAATCTTGATGATACTTGGTGGTAATGATCAGTTCACTAAGCCCACTTGGCTGCCCAATTTTCACTCTTCTAGGTTCAAGCGTTCGTTTCCAGTAACACTTTGAATTTTTAGGTTTCACTCTGTTTTCTCCTACATAGATAGCTGTGTTTGGAATTCTAAATCAAACACGGTTTGTGCTAGATACTTGAAACTTGAACGAATGAAGTAGTTCTAAGTTCTATCTCTATGGTTTGTTTCCTCTTGAAGTACCCCATGCAGAGAGTGGCGAAAAACACTTTCGTTTGAAAGGGGTTGCCAAGCTTCCAAAAAACTACTAGTTTGCTGAAATCTCAGCAAACATTTTTTCACCAAATCTTGATGATACTTGGTGGCAATGATCAGTTCACTAATCCCTCTTGGCTGCCCAATTTTTATTCTTCTAGGTTGAAGCATTCGTTTCCAGCAAAAGTTTGAATTTTTAGGTTTCACTCTGTTTTCTAATACATAGATAGCTGTGTTTGGAATTCTAAAACAAACACGGTTTGTGCTAGCTCCTTGAAACTTGACAAAATGAAGTAGTTCTAAGTTCTCTCTCTATGGTTTGTTTCCTCTTGAAGTACCCCATGCAGAGACTGGCGAAAAACACTTTCGTTTGAAAGGGGTTGCCAAGCTTCCAAAAAACTACTAGTTTGCTGAAATCTCAGCAAACATTTTTTCACCAAATCTTGATGATACTTGGTTGTAATGATCAGTTCACTAAGCACTCTTGGCTGCCCAATTTTCACTCTTCTAGGTTCAAGCATTCGTTTCCAGTAACACTTTGAATTTTTAGGTTTCACTCTGTTTTCTCTTACATAGATAGCTGTGTTTGGAATTCTAAAACAAACACGGTTTGTGCTAGCTCCTTGAAACTTGACAAAATGAAGTAGTTCTAAGTTCTATCTCTATGGTTTGTTTCCTCTTGAATTACACCATGCAGAGACTGGCGAAAAACACTTTCGTTTGAAAGGGGTTGCCAAGCTTCCAAAAAAACTACTAGTTTGCTGAAATCTCAGCAAACATTTTTTCACCAAATCTTGATGATACTTGGTGGTAATGATCAGTTCACTAAGCCCACATGGCTGCCCAATTTTTATTTTTCTAGGTTGAAGAATTCGTTTCCAGTAACAGTTTGAAATTTTAGGTTTCACTCAGTTTTCTCCTGCATAGATAGCTGTGTTTGGAATTCTAAATCAAACACGGTTTGAGCTAGGTCCTTGAAACTTGACCAAATGCAGTAGTTCTAAGTTCTATCTCTATGGTTTGTTTCCTATTAAAGTACCCCATGCAGAGACTGGCGAAAAACACTTTAGTTGGAAAGGGGTTGCAAAGCTTCCAAAAAAATACTAGTTTGCTGAAATCTCAGCAAACATTTTTTCACCAAAACTTGATGATACTTGGTGGTAATGATCAGTTCACTAAGCCCACTTGGCTGCCCAATTTTCACTGTTCTAGGTTCAAGCGTTCGTTTCCAGTAACACTTTGAATTTTTAGGTTTCACTCTGTTTTCTCCTACATAGATAGCTGTGTTTGGAATTCTAAATCAAACGCGGTTTGTGCTAGCTCCTTGAAACTTGATCAAATGAAGTAGTTCTAAGTTCTATCTCTATGGTTTGTTTCCTCTTGAAGTACACCATGCAGAGACTGGCGAAAAACACTTTTGTTTTAAAGGGGTTGCCAAGCTTCCAAAAAAACTACTAGTTTGCTGAAATCTCAGCAAACATTTTTTCACCAAATCTTGATGATACTTGGTGGTAATGATCAGTTCACTAAGCCCACTTGGCTGCCCAATTTTTATTTTTCTAGGTTGAAGAATTCGTTTCCAGTAACAGTTTGAAATTTTAGGTTTCACTCTGTTTTCTCCTGCATAGATAGCTGTGTTTGGAATTCTAAATCAAACACGGTTTGAGCTAGCTCCTTGAAACTTGACCAAATCAAGTACCTCTACGTTCTATCTGTATGGTTTGTTTCCTATTAAAGTACCCCATGCAGAGACTGGCGAAAAACACTTTCATTGGAAAGGGGTTGCAAAGCTTCCAAAAAACTACTAGTTTGCTGAAATCTCAGCAAACATTTTTTCACCTAAACTTGATGATACTTGGTGGTAATGATCAGTTCACTAAGCCCACTTGGCTGCCCAATTTTCACTCTTCTAGGTTCAAGCGTTCGTTTCAAGTAACACTATGAATTTTTAGTTTTCACTCTGTTTTCTGCTATATAGATAGATGTGTTTGAAACTCTAAATCGAACACGTTTTGTGCTAGCTCCTTGAAACTTGACCAAATGAAGTAGTTCTAAGTTCTATCTCTGTGGTTTGTTTCCTCTTGAAGTATCCCATGCAGAGACAGGCGAAAAACACTTTCGTTTGAAAGGGGTTGCCAAGCTTCCAAAAAACTACTAGTTTGCTGAAATCTCAGCAAACATTTTTTCACCTAAACTTGATGATACTTGGTAGTAATGATCAGTTCAATAAGCCCACTTGGCTGCCCAATTTTCACTCTTCTAGGTTCAAGCTTTCGTTTCCAGTAACACTTTGAATTTTTATTTTTCACTCTGTTTTCTGCTGTATAGATAGATGTATTTGAAACTCTAAATCAAACACGGTTTGTGCTAGCTCCTTGAAACTTGACCAAATGAAGTAGTTCTAAGTTCTATCTCTATGGTTTGTTTCCTCTTGAAGTACCCCATGCAGAGACTGGCGAAAAACACTTTCGTTTGAAAGGGGTTGCCAAGCTTCCAAAAAACTACTAGTTTGCTGAAATCTCACAAACATTTTTTCACCAAATCTTGATGATACTTGGTGGTAATGATTAGTTCCCTTATCCAACTTGGCTGCCCAATTTTTATTCTTCTAGGTTGAAGCATTCGTTTCCAGTAACAGTTTGAATTTTTAGGTATCACTCTGTTTTCTCCTACATAGATAGCTGTGTTTGGAATTCTAAATCAAACACGGTTTGTGATAGCTCCTTGAAACTTGACCAAATCAAGTAGTTCTAAGTTCTATCTCTATGGTTTGTTTCCTCTTGAAGTATCCCATGCAGAGAGTGGCGAAAAACATTTTCGTTTGAAAGGGGTTGCCAAGCTTCCAAAAAACTACTAGTTTGCTGAAATCTCAGCAAACATTTTTTCACCAAATCTTGATGATACTTGGTGGTAATGATCAGTTCACTAAGCACTCTTGGCTGCCCTATTTTCACTCTTCTAGGTTCAAGCGTTCGTTTCCAGTAACACTTTGAATTTTTAGGTTTAACTCTGTTTTCTCCTACATAGATAGCTGTGTTTGGAATTCTAAATCAAACACGGTTTGTGCTAGATCCTTGAAACTTGACCAAATGAAGTAGTTCTAAGTTCTATCTCTATGGTTTGTTTCCTCTTGAAGTACACCATGCAGAGACTGGCGAAAAACACTTTCGTTTGAAAGGGGTTGCCAAGCTTCCAAAAAAACTACTAGTTTGCTGAAATCTCAGCAAACATTTTTTCACCAAATCTTGATGATACTTGGTGGTAATGATCAGTTCACTAAGCCCACATGGCTGCCCAATTTGTATTTTTCTAGGTTGACGCATTCGTTTCCAGTAACAGTTTGAAAATTTAGGTTTCACTCTGTTTTCTCCTGCATAGATAGCTGTGTTTGGAATTCTAAATCAAACACGGTTTGAGCTAGCTCCTTGAAACTTGACCAAATGCAGTAGTTCTAAGTTCTATCTCTATGGTTTGTTTCCTATTAAAGTACCCCATGCAGAGACTGGCGATAAACACTTTAGTTTGAAAGGGGTTGCAAAGCTTCCAAAAAACTACTAGTTTGCCTAAATCTCAGCAAACATTTTTTCACCAAAACTTGATGATACTTGGTGGTAATGATCAGTTCACTAAGCCCACTTAGCTGCCCAATTTTCACTCTTCTCGGTTCAAGCGTTCGTTTCCAGTAACACTTTGAATTTTTAGGTTCCACTCTGTTTTCTGCTATATAGATAGATGTGTTTGAAACTCTAAATCAAACACGGTTTGTGCTAGCTCCTTGAAACTTGACCAAATGAAGTAGTTCTAAGTTCTATCTCTATGGTTTGTTTCCTCTTGAAGTACTCCAATGCAGAGACTGGCGAAAAACACTTTCGTTTGAAAGGGGTTGCCAAGCTTCCAAAAAACTACTACTTTGCTGAAATCTCACAAACATTTTTTAACCAAATCTTGATGATACTTGGTGGTAATGATTAGTTCCCTTATCCAACTTGGCTGCCCAATTTTTATTCTTCTAGGTTGAAGCATTCGTTTCCAGTAACAGTTTGAATTTTTAGGTATCACTCTGTTTTCTCCTACATAGATAGCTGTTTGGAATTCTAAATCAAACACGGTTTGTGCTAGCTCTTTGAAACTTGACCAAATGAAGTAGTTCTAAGTTCTATCTCTATGGTTTGTTTCCTATTAAAGTACCCCATGCAGAGACTGGCGAAAACACTTTAGTTGGAAAGGGGTTGCCAAGCTTCCAAAAAACTACTAGTTTGCTGAAATCTCAGCAAACATTTTTTCACCTAAACTGGATGATACTTGGTAGTAATGATCAGTTCAATAAGCCCACTTGGCTGCCCAATTTTCACTCTTCTAGGTTCAAGCTTTCGTTTCCAGTAACACTTTGAATTTTTAGGTTTCACTCTGTTTTCTGCTATATAGATAGATGTGTTTGAAACTCTAAATCAAACACGGTTTGTGCTAGCTTCTTGAAACTTGACCAAATGAAGTAGTTCTAAGTTCTATCTCTATGGTTTTGTCTTCTTGAAGTACCCCATGCAGAGACTGGCGAAAAACACTTTCGTTTGAAAGGGGTTGCCAAGCTTCCAAAAAACTACTACTTTGCTGAAATCTCAGCAAACATTTTTTCACCAAATCTTGATGATACTTGGTGGTAATGATCAGTTCACTAATCCCACTTTTCTGCCCAATTTTTATTCTTCTATGTTCAAGCGTTCGTTTCCAGTAACAGTTTGAGTTTTTAGGTTTCGCTCTGTTTTCTCCTACATAGATAGCTGTGTTTGGAATTCTAAATCAAGCATGGTTTGTGCTAGCTCCTTGAAACTTGACCAAATGAAGTAGTTCTAAGTTCTATCTCTATGGTTTGTTTCCTCTTGAAGTACACCATGCAGAGACTGGCGAAAAACACATTCGTTTGAAAGGGGTTGCCAAGCTTCCAAAAAACTACTAGTTTGCTGAAATCTCAGCAAACATTTTTTAACCAAACCTTGATGATACTTGGTGGTAATGATCAGTTCACTAAGCCCACTTGGCTGCCCAATTTTCACTGTTCTAGGTTCAAGCGTTCGTTTCCAGTAACACTTTGAATTTTTAGTTTTCACTCTGTTTTCTCCTACATAGATAGCTGTGCTTGGAATTCTAAATCAAACACGGTTTGTGCTAGCTCCTTGAAACTTGACCAAATGAAGTAGTTCTAAGTTCTATATCTATGGTTTGTTTCCTCTTGAAGTACACCATGCAGAGACTGGCGAAAAACACTTTCGTTTGAAAGGGGGTGCCAAGCTTACAAAAAAACTACTAGTTTGCTGAAATCTCAGCAAACATTTTTTCACCAAAACTTGATGATACTTGGTGGTAATGATCAGTTCACTAAGCCCACTTGGCTGCCCAATTTTCACTCTTCTAGGTTCAAGCGTTCGTTTCAAGTAACACTTTGAATTTTTAGGTTTCACTCTGTTTTCTGCTATATAGATAGATGTGTTTGAAACTCTAAATCAAACACGGTTTGTGCTAGCTCCTTGAAACTTGACCAAATGAAGTAGTTCTAAGTTCTATCTCTATAGTTTGTTTCCTCTTGAAGTATCCCATGCAGAGACTGGCGAAAAACACTTTCGTTTGAAAGGGGTTGCCAAGCTTCCAAAAAACTACTAGTTTGCTGAAATCTCAGCAAACATTTTTTCACCAAATCTTGATGATACTTGGTGGTAATGATCAGTTCACTAATCCCACTTGGCTGCCCAATTTTTATTCTTCTAGGTTGAAGCATTCGTTTCCAGTAACAGTTTGAATTTTTAGGTTTCACTCTGTTTTCTCCTACATAGATAGCTGTGTTTGGAATTCTAAATCAAACACCGTTTGTGCTAGCTCCTTGAAACTTGACCAAATGAAGTAGTTCTAAATTCTATCTCTATGGTTTGTTTCCTCTTGAAGTACCCCATGCAGAGACTGGCGAAAAGAACTTTCGTTTGAAAGGGGTTGCCAAGCTTCCAAAAAACTACTAGTTTGCTGAAATCTCAGCAAACATTTTTTCACCAAATCTTGATGATACTTGGTTGTAATGATCAGTTCACTAAGACTCTTGGCTGCCCAATTTTCACTCTTCTAGGTTCAAGCATTCGTTTCCAGTAACACTTTGAATTTTTAGGTTTCACTCTGTTTTCTCCTACATCGATAGCTGTGTTTGGATTTCTAAATCAAACACGGTTTTTGCTAGCTCCTTGAAACTTGACAAAATGAAGTAGTTCTAAGTTCTATCTCTATGGTTTGTTTCCTCTTGAAGTACCCCATGCAGAGACTGGCGAAAAACACTTTCGTTTGAAAGGGGTTGCCAAGCTTCCAAAAAACTACTAGTTTGCTGAAATCTCAGCAAACATTTTTTCACCAAATCTTGATGATACTTGGTGGTAATGATCAGTTCACTAATCGCACTTGGCTGCCTAATTTTTATTTTTCTAGGTTCAAGCGTTCGTTTCCAGTAACAGTTTGAATTTTTAGGTTTCACTCTGTTTTCTCCTACATAGATAGCTGTGTTTGGAATTCTAAATCAAACACGGTTTGTGCTAGCTCCTTGAAACTTGACCAAATGTAGTAGTTCTAAGTTCTATCTCTATGGTTTGTTTCCCCTTGAAGTACCCCATGCAGAGACTGGCGAAAAGCACTTTCGTTTGAAATGGGTTGCCAAGCTTCCAAAAAACTACTAGTTTGCTGAAATCTCAGCAAATATTTTTTCACCAAATATTGATGATACTTGGTGGTAATGATCAGTTCACTAATCCCACTTGGCTGCCAATTTTTATTCTTCTAGGTTCAAGCGTTCGTTTCCAGTAACAGTTTGAATTTTTAGGTTTCACTCTGTTTTCTCCTACATAGACAGCTGTGTTTGGAATTCTAAATCAAACACGGTTTGTGCTAGCTCCTTGAAACTTGACCAAATGAAGTAGTTCTAAGTTCTATCTCTGTGGTTTGTTTCCTCTTGAAGTATCCCATGCAGAGACAGGCGAAAAACACTTTCGTTTGAAAGGGGTTGCCAAGCTTCCAAAAAACTACTAGTTTGCTGAAATCTCAGCAAACATTTTTTCACCTAAACTGGATGATACTTGGTAGTAATGATCAGTTCAATAAGCCCACTTGGCTGCCCAATTTTCACTCTTCTAGGTTCAAGCTTTCGTTTCCAGTAACACTTTGAATTTTTAGGTTTCACTCTGTTTTCTGCTATATAGATAGATGTGTTTGAAACTCTAAATCAAACACGGTTTGTGCTAGCTTCTTGAAACTTGACCAAATGAAGTAGTTCTAAGTTCTATCTCTATGGTTTTGTCTTCTTGAAGTACCCCATGCAGAGACTGGCGAAAAACACTTTCGTTTGAAAGGGGTTGCCAAGCTTCCAAAAAACTACTACTTTGCTGAAATCTCAGCAAACATTTTTTCACCAAATCTTGATGATACTTGGTGGTAATGATCAGTTCACTAATCCCACTTTTCTGCCCAATTTTTATTCTTCTATGTTCAAGCGTTCGTTTCCAGTAACAGTTTGAGTTTTTAGGTTTCGCTCTGTTTTCTCCTACATAGATAGCTGTGTTTGGAATTCTAAATCAAGCATGGTTTGTGCTAGCTCCTTGAAACTTGACTAAATGAAGTAGTTCTAAGTTCTATATCTATGGTTTGTTTCCTCTTGAAGTACACCATGCAGAGACTGGCGAAAACCACTTTCGTTTGAAAGGGCTTGCCAAGCTTCCAAAACACTACTAGTTTGCTGAAATCTCAGCAAACATTTTTTCACCAAATCTTGATGATACTTGGTGGTAATGATCAGTTCACTAAGCCCACTTGGCTGCCCAATTTTCACTCTTCTAGGTTCAAGCGTTCGTTTCCAGTAACACTTTGAATTTTTAGGTTTCACTCTGTTTTCTCCTGCATAGATAGCTGTGTTTGGAATTCTAAATCAAACACGGTTTGAGCTAGCTCCTTGAAACTTGACCAAATCAAGTATCTCTAAGTTCTATCTGTATGGTTTGTTTCCTATTAAAGTACCCCATGCAGAGACTGGCGAAAAACACTTTCATTGGAAAGGGGTTGCAAAGCTTCCAAAAAACTACTAGTTTGCTGAAATCTCAGCAAACATTTTTTCACCTAAACTTGATGATACTTGGTGGTAATGATCAGTTCACTAAGCCCACTTGGCTGCCCAATTTTCACTCTTCTAGGTTCAAGCGTTCGTTTCAAGTAACACTATGAATTTTTAGTTTTCACTCTGTTTTCTGCTATATAGATAGATGTGTTTGAAACTCTAAATCGAACACGGTTTGTGCTAGCTCCTTGAAACTTGACTAAATGAAGTAGTTCTAAGTTCTATCTCTGTGGTTTGTTTCCTCTTGAAGTATCCCATGCAGAGACAGGCGAAAATCACTTTCGTTTGAAAGGGGTTGCCAAGCTTCCAAAAAACTACTAGTTTGCTGAAATCTCAGCAAACATTTTTTCACCTAAACTTGATGATACTTGGTAGTAATGATCAGTTCAATAAGCCCACTTGGCTGCCCAATTTTCACTCTTCTAGGTTCAAGCTTTCGTTTCCAGTAACACTTTGAATTTTTATTTTTCACTCTGTTTTCTGCTGTATAGATAGATGTATTTGAAAGTCTAAATCAAACACGGTTTGTGCTAGCTCCTTGAAACTTGACCAAATGAAGTAGTTCTAAGTTCTATCTCTATGGTTTGTTTCCTCTTGACGTACCCCATGCAGAGACTGGCGAAAAACACTTTCGTTAGAAAGGGGTTGCCAAGCTTCCAAAAAACTACTAGTTTGCTGAAATCTCACAAACATTTTTTCACCAAATCTTGATGATACTTGGTGGTAATGATTAGTTCCCTTATCCAACTTGGCTGAACAATTTTTATTCTTCTAGGTTGAAGCATTCGTTTCCAGTAACAGTTTGAATTTTTAGGTATCACTCTGTTTTCTCCTACATAGATAGCTGTGTTTGGAATTCTAAATCAAACAGGGTTTGTGATAGCTCCTTGAAACTTGACCAAATCAAGTAGTTCTAAGTTCTATCTCTATGGTTTGTTTCCTCTTGAAGTATCCCATGCAGAGAGTGGCGAAAAACACTTTCGTTTGAAAGGGGTTGCCAAGCTTCCAAAAAACTACTAGTTTGCTGAAATCTCAGCAAACAGTTTTTCACCAAATCTTGATGATACTTGGTGGTAATGATCAGTTCACTAAGCCCACATGGCTGCCCAATTTGTATTTTTCTAGGTTGACGCATTCGTTTCAAGTAACAGTTTGAAAATTTAGGTTTCACTCTGTTTTCTCCGGCATAGATAGCTGTGTTTGGAATTCTAAATCAAACACGGTTTGAGCTAGCTCCTTGAAACTTGACCAAATGCAGTAGTTCTAAGTTCTATCTCTATGGTTTGTTTCCTATTAAAGTACCCCATGCAGAGACTGGCGAAAAACACTTTAGTTGGAAAGGGGTTGCAAAGCTTCCAAAAAACTACTAGTTTGCTGAAATCTCAGCAAACATTTTTTCACCAAAACTTGATGATACTTGGTGGTAATGATCAGTTCACTAAGCCCACTTAGCTGCCCAATTTTCACTCTTCTCGGTTCAAGCGTTCGTTTCCAGTAACACTTTGAATTTTTAGGTTCCACTCTGTTTTCTGCTATATAGATAGATGTGTTTGAAACTCTAAATCAAACACGGTTTGTGCTAGGCCTTGAAACTTGACCAAATGAAGTAGTTCTAAGTTCTATCTCTATGGTTTGTTTCCTCTTGAAGTACCCCAATGCAGAGACTGGCGAAAAACACTTTCCTTTGAAAGATGTTGCCAAGCTTCCAAAAAACTACTACTTTGCTGAAATCTCACAAACATTTTTTAACCAAATCTTGATGATACTTGGTGGTAATGATTAGTTCCCTTATCCAACTTGGCTGCCCAATTTTTATTCTTCTAGGTTGAAGCATTCGTTTCCAGTAACAGTTTGAATTTTTAGGTATCACTCTGTTTTCTCCTACATAGATAGCTGTTTGGAATTCTAAATCAAACACGGTTTGTGCTAGCTCCTTGAAACTTGACCAAATGAAGTAGTTCTAAGTTCTATCTCTATGGTTTGTTTCCTATTAAAGTACCCCATGCAGAGACTGGCGAAAACACTTTAGTTGGAAAGGGGTTGCCAAGCTTCCAAAAAACTACTAGTTTGCTGAAATCTCAGCAAACATTTTTTCACCAAATATTGATGATACTTGGTGGTAATGATCAGTTCACTAAGCCCCCTTGGCTGCCCAATTTTCACTCTTCTAGGTTCAAGCATTCGTTTCCAGTAACACTTTGAATTTTTAGGTTTCACTCTGTTTTCTCCTACATAGATAGCTGTGTTTGGAATTCTAAATCAAACACGGTTTGTGCTAGCTCCTTGAAACTTGACCAAATGAAGTAGTTCTAAGTTCTATCTCTATGGTTTGTTTCCTCTTGAAGTAACCCATGCAGAGACTGGCGAAAAACACTTTCGTTTGAAAGGGGTTGCCAAGCTTCCAAAAAACTACTAGTTTGCTGAAATCTCAGCAAACATTTTTTCACCAAATCTTGATGATACTGGGTGGTAATGATCAGTTCACTAGTCCCACCTGGCTGCCCAATTTTTATTCTTCTAGGTTCAAGCGTTCTTTTCCAGTAACAGTTTGAATTTTTAGGTTTCACTCTGTTTTCTCCTACATAGATAGCTGTGTTTGGAATTCTAAATCAAACACGGTTTGTGCTAGCTTCTTGAAACTTGACCAAATGAAGTAGTTCAAAGTTATATCTCTATGGTTTGTTTCCTCTTGAAGTACCCCATGCAGGACTGGCGAAAAACACTTTCGTTTGAAAGGGGTTGCCAAGCTTCCAAAAAACTACTAGTTTGCTAAAATCTCACAAACATTTTTTCACCAAATCTTGATGATACTTGGTGGTAATGATTAGTTCCCTTATCCAACTTGGCTGCCCAATATTTATTCTTCTAGGTTGAAGCATTCTTTCCAGTAGCAGTTTGAATTTTTAGGTATCACTCTGTTTTCTCCTACATAGATAGCTGTGTTTGGAATTTTAAATCAAACACGGTTTGTGCTAGCTCCTTGAAACTTGACCAAATCAAGTAGTTCTAAGTTCTATCTCTATGGTTTGTTTCCTCTTGAAGTATCCCATGCAGAGAGTGGCGAAAAACACTTTCGTTTGAAAGGGGTTGCCAAGCTTCCAAAAAACTACTAGTTTGCTGAAATCTCAGCAAACATCTTTTCACCAAATCTTGATGATACTTGGGGGTAATGATCAGTTCACTAATCCCACTTGGCTGCCCAATTTTTATTCTTCTATGTTCATGCGTTCGTTTCCAGTAACAGTTTGAATTTTTAGGTTTCGCTCTGTTTTCTCCTACATAGAAAGCTGTGTTTGGAATTCTAAATCAAACACGGTTTGTGCTAGCTCCTTGAAACTTGACTAAATGAAGTAGTTCTAAGTTCTATCTCTATGGTTTGTTTCCTCTTGAAGTACACCATGCAGAGACTGGCGAAAACCACTTTCGTTTGAAAGGGGTTGCCAAGCTTCCAAAACACTACTAGTTTGCTGAAATCTCAGCAAACATTTTTTCACCAAATCTTGATGATACTTGGTGGTAATGATCAGTTCACTAAGCCCACTTGGCTGCCCAATTTTCACTCTTCTAGGTTCAAGCGTTCGTTTCCAGTAACACTTTGAATTTTTAGGTTTCACTCTGTTTTCTCCTACATAGATAGCTGTGTTTGGAATTCTAAATCAAACACGGTTTGTGCTAGCTCCTTGAAACTTGATCAAATGAAGTAGTTCTAAGTTCTATCTCTATGGTTTGTTTCCTCTTGAAGTACACCATGCAGAGACTGGCGAAAAACACTTTTGTTTGAAAGGGGTTGCCAAGCTTCCAAAAAAACTACTAGTTTGCTGAAATCTCAGCAAACATTTTTTCACCAAATCTTGATGATACTTGGTGGTAATGATCAGTTCACTAAGCCCACTTGGCTGCCCAATTTTTATTTTTCTAGGTTGAAGCATTCGTTTCCAGTAACAGTTTGAAATTTTAGGTTTCACTCTGTTTTCTCCTGCATAGATAGCTGTGTTTGGAATTCTAAATCAAACACGGTTTGAGCTAGCTCCTTGAAACTTGACCAAATCAAGTACTTCTAAGTTCTATCTGTATGGTTTGTTTCCTATTAAAGTACCCCATGCAGAGACTGGCGAAAAACACTTTCATTGGAAAGGGGTTGCAAAGCTTCCAAAAAACTACTAGTTTGCTGAAATCACAGCAAACATTTTTTCACCAAAACATGATGATACTTGGTGGTAATGATCAGTTCACTAAGCCCACTTGGCTGCCCAATTTTCACTCTTCTAGGTTCAAGCGTTCGTTTCAAGTAACACTATGAATTTTTATTTTTCACTCTGTTTTCTGCTATATAGATAGATGTGTTTGAAACTCTAAATCAAACACGGTTTGTGCTAGCTCCTTGAAACTTGACCAAATGAAGTAGTTCTAAGTTCTATCTCTGTGGTTTGTTTCCTCTTGAAGTATCCCATGCAGAGACAGGCGAAAAACACTTTCGTTTGAATGGGGTTGCCAAGCTTCCAAAAAACTACTAGTTTGCTGAAATCTCAGCAAACATTTTTTCACCTAAACTTGATGATACTTGGTAGTAATGATCAGTTCAATAAGCCCACTTGGCTGCCCAATTTTCACTCTTCTAGGTTCAAGCTTTCGTTTCCAGTAACACTTTGAATTTTTAGGTTTCACTCTGTTTTCTGCTGTATAGATAGATGTATTTGAAACTCTAAATCAAACACGGTTTGTGCTAGCTCCTTGAAACTTGACCAAATGAAGTAGTTCTAAGTTCTATCTCTATGGTTTGTTTCCTCTTGAAGTACACCATGCAGAGACTGGCGAAAAACACTTTCGTTTGAAAGGGGTTGCCAAGCTTCCAAAAAACTACTAGTTTGCTGAAATCTCAGCAAATATTTTTTCACCAAATCTTGATGATACTTGGTGGTAATGATCAGTTCACTAAGCCCACTTGGTGCCCAATTTTCACTCTTCTAGGTTCAAGCATTCGTTTCCAGTAACACTTTGAATTTTTAGGTTTCACTCTGTTTTTTCCTGCATAGATAGCTGTGTTTGGAATTCTAAATCAAACACGGTTTGAGCTAGCTCCTTGAAACTTGACCAAATCAAGTAGTTCTAAGTTCTATCTGTATGGATTGTTTCCTATTAAAGTACCCCATTCAGAGACTGGCGAAAAACACTTTCATTGGAAAGGGGTTGCAAAGCTTCCAAAAAACTACTAGTTTGCTGAAATCTCAGCAAACATTTTTTCACCAAAACTTGATGATACTTGGTGGTAATGATCAGTTCACTAAGCCCACTTGCCTGCCCAATTTTCACTCTTCTAGGTTCAAGCGTTCGTTTCAAGTAACACTTTGAATTTTTAGGTTTCACTCTGTTTTCTGCTATATAGATAGATGTGTTTGAAACTCTAAATCAAACACGGTTTGTGCTAGCTCCTTGAAACTTGACCAAATGAAGTAGTTCTAAGTTCTATCTCTATAGTTTGTTTCCTCTTGAAGTACCTCATGCAGAGACTGGCGAAAAGCACTTTCGTTTGAAAGGGGTTGCCAAGCTTCCAAAAAACTACTAGTTTGCTGAAATCTCAGCAAACATTTTTTCACCAAATCTTGATGATACTTGGTTGTAATGATCAGTTCACTAAGCACTCTTGGCTGCCCAATATTCACTCTTCTAGGTTCAAGCATTCGTTTCCAGTAACACTTTGAATTTTTAGGTTTCACTCTGTTTTCTCCTACATAGATAGCTGTGTTTGGAATTCTAAATCAAACACGGTTTTTGCTAGCTCCTTGAAACTTGACAAAATGAAGTAGTTCTAAATTCTATCTCTATGGTTTGTTTCCTCTTGAAGTACCCCATGCAGAGACTGGCGAAAAACACTTTCGTTTGAAAGGGGTTGCCAAGCTTCCAAAAAACTACTAGTTTGCTGAAATCTCAGCAAACATTTTTTCACCAAATCTTGATGATACTTGGTAGTAATGATCAGTTCACTAATCGCACTTGGCTGCCTAATTTTTATTCTTCTAGGTTCAAGCGTTCGTTTCCAGTAACAGTTTGAATTTTTAGGTTTCACTCTGTTTTCTCCTACATAGATAGCTGTGTTTGGAATTCTAAATCAAACACGGTTTGTGCTAGCTCCTTGAAACTTGACCAAATGTAGTAGTTCTAAGTTCTATCTCTATGGTTTGTTTCCTCTTGAAGTACACCATGCAGAGATTGGCGAAAAGCACACTCGTTTGAAAGAGGTTGCGAAGCTTCAAAAAACTACTAGTTTGCTGAAATCTCAGCAAACATTTTTTCACCAAATATTGATGATACTTGGAGGTAATGATCAGTTCACTAAGCCCACTTGTCTGCCCAATTTTCACTCTTCTAGGTTCAAGCATTCGTTTCCAGTAACACTTTGAATTTTTAGGTTTCACTCTGTTTTCTCCTACATAGATAGCTGTGTTTGGAATTCTAAATCAAACACGGTTTGTGCTAGCTCCTTGAAACTTGACCAAATGAAGTAGTTCTAAGTTCTATCTCTATGGTTTGTTTCCTCTTGAAGTACCCCATGCAGAGACTGGCGAAAAACACTTTCGTTTGAGAGGGGTTGCCAAGCTTCCAAAAAACTACTAGTTTGCTGAAATCTCAGCAAACATTTTTTAACCAAATCTTGATGATACTTGGTGGTAATGATCAGTTCACTAAGCCCACTTGGCTGCCCAATTTTCACTCTTCTAGGTTCAAGCGTTCGTTTCCAGTAACACTTTGAATTTTTAGGTTTCACTCTGTTTTCTCCTACATAGATAGCTGTGTTTGGAATTCTAAATCAAACACGGTTTGTGCTAGCTTCTTGAAACTTGACCAAATGAAGTAGTTCTAAGTTCTATCTCTATGGTTTTGTCCTCTTGAAGTACCACATGCAGGGACTGGCAAAAAACAATTTCGTTTGAAAGGGGTTGCCAAGCTTCCAAAAAACTACTACTTTGCTGAAATCTCAGCAAATATTTTTTCACCAAATCTTGATGATACTTGGTGGTAATGATCAGTTCACTAATCCCACTTGGCTGCCCAATTTTTATTCTTCTAGGTACAAGCGTTCTTTTCCAGTAACACTTTGAATTTTTAGGTTTCACTCTGTTTTCTCCTACATAGATAGCTGTGTTTGGAATTCTAAATCAAACACGGTTTGTGCTAGCTCTTTGAAACTTGACTAAATGAAGTAGTTCTAAGTTCTATCTCTATGGTTTGTTTCCTCTTGAAGTACACCATGCAGAGACTGGGGAAAACCACTTTCGTTTGAAAGGGGTTGCCAAGCTTCCAAAAAACTACAAGTTTGCTGAAATCTCAGCAAACATTTTTTCACCAAATCTTGATGATACTTGGTGGTAATGATCAGTTCACTAAGCCCACTTGGCTGCCCAATTTTTATTTTTCTAGGTTGAAGCATTCGTTTCCAGTAACAGTTTGAAATTTTAGGTTTCACTCTGTTTTCTTCTGCATAGATAGCTGTGTTTGGAATTCTAAATCAAACACGGTTTGAGCTAGCTCCTTGAAACTTGACCAAATGCAGTAGTTCTAAGTTCTATCTCTATGGTTTGTTTCCTATTAAAGTACCCCATGCAGAGACTGGCGATAAACACTTTAGTTGGAAAGGGGTTGCAAAGCTTCCAAAAAACTACTAGTTTGCTGAAATCTCAGCAAACATTTTTTCACCAAAACTTGATGATACTTGGTAGTAATGATCAGTTCACTAAGCCCACTTGGCTGCCCAATTTTCACTCTTCTAGGTTCAAGCGTTCGTTTCCAGTAACACTTTGAATTTTTAGGTTTCACTCTGTTTTCTGCTATATAGATAGATGTGTTTGAAACTCTAAATCAAACACGGTTTGTGCTAGGTCCTTGAAACTTGACCAAATGAAGTAGTTCTAAGTTCTATCTCTATGGTTTGTTTCCTCTTGAAGTACCCCATGCAGAGACTGGCGAAAAACACTTTCGTTTGAAAGGGGTTGCCAAGCTTCCAAAAAGCTACTACTTTGCTGAAATCTCACAAACATTTTTTCACCAAATCTTGATGATACTTGGTGGTAATGATTAGTTCCCTTATCCAACTTGGCTGCCCAATTTTTATTTTTCTAGGTTGAAGCATTCGTTTCCAGTAACAGTTTGAATTTTTAGGTTTCACTCTGTTTTCTCCTACATAGATAGCTGTGTTTGGAATTCTAAATCAAACACGGTTTGTGCTAGCTCCTTGAAACTTGACTAAATGAAGTAGTTCTAAGTTCTATCTCTATGGTTTGTTTCCTCTTGAAGTACACCAGGCAGAGACTGGCGAAAAGCACTTTCGTTTGAAACGGGTTGCCAAGCTTCCAAAAAACTACTAGTTTGCTGAAATCTCAGCAAACATTTTTTCACCAAATCTTGATGATACTTGGTGATAATGATCAGTTCACTAAGCCCACTTGGCTGCCCAATTTTCACTCTTATTGGTTCAAGCGTTCGTTTCCAGTAACACTTTGAATTTTTAGGTTTCACTCTGTTTTCTCCTACATAGATAGCTGTGTTTGGAATTCTAAATCAAACACGGTTTGTGCTAGCTCCTTGGAACTTGACCAAATGAAGTAGTTCTAAGTTCTATCTCTATGGTTTGTTTCCTCTTGAAGTACACCATGCAGAGACTGGCGAAAAACACTTTCGTTTGAAAGGGGTTGCCAAGCTTCCAAAAAAACTACTAGTTTGCTGAAATCTCAGCAAACATTTTTTCACCAAATCTTGATGATACTTGGTGGTAATGATCAGTTCACTAAGCCCACTTGGCTGCCCAATTTTTATTTTTCTAGGTTGAAGCATTCGTTTCCAGTAACAGTTTGAAATTTTAGGTTTCACTCTGTTTTCTCCTGCATAGATAGCTGTGTTTGGAATTCTAAATCAAACACGGTTTGAGCTAGCTCCTTGAAACTTGACCAAATCAAGTAGTTCTAAGTTCTATCTGTATGGTTTGTTTCCTATTAAAGTACCCCATGCAGAGACTGGGGAAAACACTTTCATTGGAAAGGGGTTGCTAAGCTTCCAAAAAACTACTAGTTTGCTGAAATCTCAGCAAACATTTTTTCACCAAAACTTGATGATACTTGGTGGTAATGATCAGTTTACTAAGCCCACTTGGCTGCCTAATTTTCACTCTTCTAAGTTCAAGCGTTCGTTTCAAGTAACACTTTTAATTTTTAGGTTTCACTCTGTTTTCTGCTATATAGATAGATGTGTTTGAAACTCTAAATCAAACACGGTTTGTGCTAGCTCCTTGAAACTTGACCAAATGAAGTAGTTCTAAGTTCTATCTCTATGGTTTGTTTCCTCTTGAAGTACCCCATGCAGAGACTGGCGAAAAACACTTTCGTTTGAAAGGGGTTGCCAAGCTTCCAAAAAACTACTAATTTGCTGAAATCTCAGCAAATATTTTTTCACCAAATCTTGATGATACTTGGTGGTAATGATCAGTTCACTAATCCCACTTGGCTGCCCAATTTTTATTCTTCTAGGTTCAAGCGTTCATTTCCAGTAACAGTTTGAATTTTTAGGTTTCACTCTATTTTCTCCTACATAGATAGCTGTGTTTGGAATTCTAAATCAAACACGGTTTGTGCTAGCTCCTTGAAACTTGACAAAATGGAAGTAGTTCTAAGTTCTATCTCTATGGTTTGTTTCCTCTTGAAGTACCCCATGCAGAGACTGGCGAAAAACACTTTCGTTTGAAAGGGGTTGCCAAGCTTCCAAAAAACTACTAGTTTGGTGAAATCTCAGCAAAACATTTTTTCACCAAATCTTGATGATACTTGGTGGTAATGATCAGTTCACTAATCGCACTTGGCTGCCTAATTTTTATTCTTCTAGGTTCAAGCGTTCGTATCCAGTAACAGTTTGAATTTTTAGGTTTCACTATGTTTTCTCCTACATAGATAGCTGTGTTTGGAATTCTAAATCAAACATGGTTTGTGCTAGCTCCTTGAAACTTGACCAAATGTAGTAGTTCTAAGTTCTATCTCTATGGTTTGTTTCCTCTTGAAGTACACCATGCAGAGATTGGCGAAAAGCACTTTCGTTTGAAAGGGGTTGCCAAGCTTCCAAAAAACTACTAGTTTGCTGAAATCTCAGCAAACATTTCTTCACCAAATATTGATGATACTTGGTGGTAATGATCAGTTCACTAAGCCCACTTGGCTGCCCAATTTTCACTCTTCTAGGTTCAAGCATTCGTTTCCAGTAACACTTTGAATTTTTTGGTTTCACTCTGTTTTCTCCTACATAGATAGCTGTGTTTGGAATTCTAAATCAAACACGGTTTGTGCTAGCTCCTTGAAACTTGACCAAATGAAGTAGTTCTAAGTTCTATCTCTATGGTTTGTTTCCTCTTGAAGTACCCCATGCAGAGACTGGTGAAAAACACTTTCGTTTGAAAGGGGTTGCCAAGCTTCCAAAAAACTACTAGTTTGCTGAAATCTCAGCAAACATTTTTTCACCAAATCTTGATGATACTTGGTGGTAATGATCAGTTCACTAGTCCCACCTGGCTGCTAAATTTTTATTCTTCTAGGTTCAAGCGTTTATTTCCAGTAACAGTTTGAATTTTTAGGTTTCACTCTGTTTTCTCCTACATAGATAGCTGTGTTTGGAATTCTAAATCAAACACGGTTTGTGCTAGCTCCTTGTAACTTGACCAAATGAAGTAGTTCGAAATTTTATCTCTATGGTTTGTTTCCTCTTGAAGTACACCATGCAGAGACTGGCGAAAAACACTTTCGTTTGAAAGGGGTTGCCAAGCTTCCAAAAAACTACTAGTTTGCTGAAATCTCAGCAAACATTTTTTAACCAAATCTTGATGATACTTGGTGGTAATGATCAGTTCACTAAGCCCACTTGGCTGCCCAATTTTCACTCTTCTAGGTTCAAGCGTTCGTTTCCAGTAACACTTTGAATTTTTAGGTTTCACTCTGTTTTCTCCTACATAGATAGCTGTGTTTGGAATTCTAAATCAAACACGGTTTGTGCTAGCTTCTTGAAACTTGACCAAATGAAGTAGTTCTAAGTTCTACCTCTATGGTTTGGTCATCTTGAAGTACCCCATGCAGAGACTGGCGAAAACCACTTTCGTTTGAAAGGGGTTGCCAAGCTTCCAAAAAACTACTAGTTTGCTGAAATCTCAGCAAACATTTTTTCACCAAATCTTGATGATACAGGTGGTAATGATCAGTTCACTAAGCCCACTTGGCTGCCCAATTTTCACTCTTCTAGGTTCAAGCGTTCGTTTCCAGTAACACTTTGAATTTTTAGGTTTCACTCTGTTTTCTCCTACATAGATAGCTGTGTTTGGAATTCTAAATCAAACACGGTTTGTGCTAGCTCCTTGAAACTTGACCAAATGAAGTAGTTCTAAGTTCTATCTCTATGGTTTGTTTCCTCTTGAAGTACACCATGCAGAGACTGGCGAAAAACACTTTCGTTTGAAAGGGGTTGCCAAGCTTCCAAAAAAACTACTAGTTTGCTGAAATCTCAGCAAACATTTTTTCACCAAATCTTGATGATACTTGGTGGTAATGATCAGTTCACTAAGCCCACTTGGCTGCCCAATTTTTATTTTTCTAGGTTGAAGCATTCGTTTCCAGTAACAGTTTGAAATTTTAGGTTTCACTCTGTTTTCTCCTGCATAGATAGCTGTGTTTGGAATTCTAAATCAAACACGGTTTGAGCTAGCTCCTTGAAACTTGACCAAATCAAGTAGTTCTAAGTTCTATCTGTATGGTTTGTTTCCTATTAAAGTACCCCATGCAGAGACTGGGGAAAACACTTTCATTGGAAAGGGGTTGCAAAGGTTCCAAAAAACTACTAGTTTACTGAAATCTCAGCAAACATTTTTTCACCAAAACTTGATGATACTTGGTGGTAATGATCAGTTTACTAAGCCCACTTGGCTGCCCAATTTTCACTCTTCAAAGTTCAAGCGTTCGTTTCAAGTAACACTTTGAATTTTTAGGTTTCACTCTGTTTTCTGCTATATAGATAGATGTGTTTGAAAGTCTAAAGCAAACACTGTTTGTGATAGCTCCTTGAAACTTGACCAAATGAAGTAGTTCTAAGTTCTATCTCTATGGTTTGTTTCCTCTTGAAGTACCCCATGCAGAGACTGGCGAAAAACACTTTCGTTTGAAAGGGGTTGCCAAGCTCCCAAAAAACTACTAGTTTGCTGAAATCTCAGCAAACATTTTTTCACCTAAACTTGATGATACTTGGTAGTAATGATCAGTTCAATAAGCCCACTTGGATCCCCAATTTTCACTCTTCTAGGTTCAAGCTTTCGTTTCCAGTAACACTTTGAATTTTTAGGTTTCACTCTGTTTTCTGCTGTATAGAGAGATGTATTTGAAACTCTAAATCAAACACGGTTTGTGCTAGCTCCTTGAAACTTGACCAAATGAAGTAGTTCTAAGTTCTATCTCTATGGTTTGTTTCCTCTTGAAGTACCCCATGCAGAGACTGGCGAAAAACACTTTCGTTTGAAAGGGGTTGCCAAGCTTCCAAAAAACTACTAGTTTGCTGAAATCTCAGCAAACATTTTTTCACCAAAACTTGATGATACTTGGTGGTAATGATCAGTTCACTAACCCCACTTGGCTGCCCAATTTTCACTCTCTAGGTTCAAGCGTTCGTTTCCAGTAACACTTTGAATTTTTAGGTTTCACTCTGTTTTCTGCTATATAGATAGATGTGTTTGAAACTCTAAATCAAACACGGTTTGTGCTAGCTCCTTGAAACTTGATCAAATGAAGTAGTTCTAAGTTCTATCTCTATGGTTTTTTTCCTCTTGAAGTATCCCATGCAGAGACTGGCGAAAAACACTTTCGTTTGAAAGGGGTTGCCAAGCTTCCAAAAAACTACTAGTTTGCTGAAATCTCAGCAAATATTTTTTCACCAAATCTTGATGATACTTGGTGGTAATGATCAGTTCACTAATCCCACTTGGCTTCCCAATTTTTATTCTGCTAGGTTGAAGCATTCGTTTCCAGTAAAAGTTTGAATTTTTAGGTTTCACTCTGTTTTCTCCTACATAGATAGCTGTGTTTGGAATTCTAAATCAAACACGGTTTGTGCTAGCTCCTTAAAACTTCACCAAATGAAGTAGTTCTAAATTCTATCTCTATGGTTTGTTTCCTCTTGAAGTACCCTGCAGAGACTGGCGAAAAGCACTTTCGTTTGAAAGGGGTTGCCAAGCTTCCAAAAAACTACTAGTTTGATGAAATCTCAGCAAACATTTTTTCACCAAATCTTGATGATACTTGGTGGTAATGATCAGTTCACTAAGCACTCTTGGCTGCCCAATTTTCACTCTTCTAGGTTCAAGCATCCGTTTCCAGTAACACTTTGAATTTTTAGGTTTCACTCTGTTTTCTCATACATAGATAGCTGTGTTTGGAATTCTAAATCAAACACGGTTTGTGCTAGCTCCTTGAAACGTGACAAAATGAAGTAGTTCTAAGTTCTATCTCTATGGTTTGTTTCCTCTTGAATTACCCCATGCAGAGACTGGCGAAAAACACTTTCGTTTGAAAGGGGTTGCCAAGCTTCCAAAAAACTACTAGTTTGCTGAAATCTCAGCAAACATTTTTTCACCAAATCTTGATGATACTTGGTGGTAATGATCAGTTCACTAATCCCACTTGGCTGCCCAATTTTTATTCTTCTAGGTTGAAGCGTTCGTTTCCAGTAAAAGTTTGAATTTTTAGGTTTCACTCTGTTTTCTCCTACATAGATAGCTGTGTTTGGAATTCTAAATCAAACACAGTTTGTGCTAGCTCCTTGAAACTTGACCAAATGAAGTAGTTCTAAGTTCTATCTCTATGGTTTGTTTCCTCTTGAAGTATCCCATGCAGAGACTGGCGAAAAACACTTTCATTGGAAAGGGGTTGCAAAGCTTCCAAAAAACTACTAGTTTGCTGAAATCTCAGCAAACATTTTTTCACCAAAACTTGATGATACTTGGTGGTAATGATCAGTTCACTAAGCCCACTTGGCTGCCCAATTTTCACTCTTCTAGGTTCAAGCGTTCGTTTCCAGTAACACTTGGAATTTTTAAGTTTCACTCTGTTTTCTGCTATATAGATAGATGTGTTTGAAACTCTAAATCAAACACGGTTTGTGCTAGCTCCTTGAAACTTGACCAAATGAAGTAGTTCTAAGTTCTATCTCTATGGTTTGTTTCCTCTTGAAGTACCCCATGCAGAGACTGGCGAAAAACACTTTTGTTTGAAAGGGGTTGCCAAGCTTCCAAAAAACTACTACTTTGCTGAAATCTCACAAACATTTTTTCACCAAATCTTGATGATACTTGGTGGTAATGATTAGTTCCCTTATCCAACTTGGCTGCCCAATTTTTATTCTTCTAGGTTGAAGCATTCGTTTCCAGTAACAGTTTGAATTTTTAGGTTTCACTCTGTTTTCTCCTACATAGATAGCTGTGTTTGGAATTCTAAATCAAACACGGTTTGTTCTAGCTCCTTGAAACTTGACCAAATGAAGTAGTTCTAAGTTCTATCTCTATGGTTTGTTTCCTCTTGAAGTACCCCATGCAGAGCCTGGCGAAAAACACTTTCGTTTGAAAGGGGTTGCCAAGCTTCCAAAAAACTACTAGTTTGCTGAAATCTCAGCAAACATTTTTTCACCAAATCTTGATGATACTTGGTGGTAATGATCAGTTCACTAAGCACTCTTGGCTGCCCAATTTTCACTCTTCTAGGTTCAAGCATTCGTTTCCAGTAACACTTTGAATTTTTAGGTTTCACTCTGTTTTCTCCTACATAGATAGCTGTGTTTGAAATTCTAAATCAAACACGGTTTGTGCTAGCTCCTTGAAACTTGACAAAATGAAGTAGTTCTAAGTTCTATCTCTATGGCTTGTTTCCTCTTGAAGTACCCCATGCAGAGACTGGCGAAAAACACTGTCGTTTGAAAGGGGTTGCCAAGCTTCCAAAAAACTACTAGTTTGCTGAAATCTCAGCAAATATTTTTTCACCAAATCTTGATGATACTTGGTGGTAATGATCAGAGTTCACTAATCGCACTTGGCTGCCTAATTTTTATTCTTCTAGGTTCAAGCGTTCGTTTCCAGTAACAGTTTGAATTTTTAGGTTTCACTCTGTTTTCTCCTGCATAGATAGCTGTGTTTGGAATTCTAAATCAAACACCGTTTGAGCTAGCTCCTTGAAACTTGACCAAATGAAGTAGTTCTAAGTTCTATCTCTATGGTTTGTTTCCTATTAAAGTACCCCATGCAGAGACTGGCGAAAAACACTTTAGTTGGAAAGGGGTTGCAAAGCTTCCAAAAAACTACTAGTTTGCTGAAATCTCAGCAAACATTTTTTCACCAAATCTTGATGATACTTGGTGGTAATGATCAGTTCACTAAGCCCCCTTGGCTGCCCAATTTTCACTCTTCTAGGTTCAAGCGTTCGTTTCCAGTAACACTTGGAATTTTTAGGTTTCACTCTGTTTTCTGCTATATAGATAGATGTGTTTGAAACTCTAAATCAAACACGGTTTGTGCTAGCTCCTTGAAACTTGACCAAATGAAGTAGTTCTAAGTTCTATCTCTATGGTTTGTTTCCTCTTGAAGTACCCCATGCAGAGACTGGCGAAAAACTCTTTCGTTTGAAAGGGGTTGCCAAGCTTCCAAAAAACTACTACTTTGTTGAAATCTCACAAACATTTTTACACCAAATCTTGATGATACTTGGTGGTAATGATTAGTTTCCTTATCAAACTTGGCTGCCCAATTTTTATTCTTCTAGGTTGAAGCATTCGCTTCCAGTAACAGTTTGAATTTTTAGGTATCACTCTGTTTTTTCCTACATAGATAGCTGTGTTTGGAATTCTAAATCAAACACGGTTTGTGCTAGCTCCTTGAAACTTGACCAAATGAAGTAGTTCTAAGTTCTATCTCTATGGTTTGTTTCCTCTTGAAGTATCCCATGCAGAGACTTTCGAAAAACACTTTCCTTTGAAAAGGGTTGCCAAGCTTCCACAAAACTACTAGTTTGCTGAAAAATCAGCAAACATTTTTTCACCAAATCTTGATGATACTTGGTGGTAATGATCAGTTCACTAAGCACTCTTGGCTGCCCAATTTTCACTCTTCTAGGTTCAAGCGTTCGTTTCCAGTAACACTTTGAATTTTTAGGTTTAACTCTGTTTTCTCCTACATAGATAGCTGTGTTTGGAATTCTAAATCAAACACGGTTTGTGCTAGCTCCTTGAAACTTGACCAAATGAAGTAGTTCTAAGTTCTATCTCTATGGTTTTTTTCCTCTTGAAGTATCCCATGCAGAGACTGGGGAAAAACACTTTCGTTTGAAAGGGGTTGCCAAGCTTCCAAAAAAATACTAGTTTGCTGAAATCTCAGCAAATATTTTTTCACCAAATCTTGATGATACTTGGTGGTAATGATCAGTTCACTAATCCCACTTGGCTGCCCAATTTTTATTCTTCTAGGTTGAAGCATTCGTTTCCAGTAAAAGTTTGAATTTTTAGGTTTCACTCTGTTTTCTCCTACATAGATAGCTGTGTTTGGAATTCTAAATCAAACACGGTTTGTGCTAGCTCCTTGAAACTTGACCAAATGAAGTAGTTCTAAGTTCTATCTCTATGGTTTGTTTCCTATTAAAGTACCCCATGCAGAGACTGGCGAAAAACACTTTAGTTGGAAAGGGGTTGCCAAGCTTCCAAAAAACTACTAGTTTGCTGAAATCTCAGCACACATTTTTTCACCAAATATTGATGATACTTGGTGGTAATGATCAGTTCACTAATCCCACATGGCTGCCCAATTTTCACATTCTAGGTTCAAGCATTCGTTTCCAGTAACACTTTGAATTTTTAGGTTTCACTCTGTTTTCTCCTACATAGATACCTGTGTTTGGAATTCTAAATCAAACACGGTTTGTGCTAGCTCCTTGAAACTTGACCAAATGAAGTAGTTCTAAGTTCTATCTCTATGGTTTGTTTCCTCTTGAAGTACCCCATGCAGAGACTGGCGAAAAACACTTTCGTTTGAAAGGGGTTGCCAAGCTTCCAAAAAACTACTAGTTTGCTGAAATCTCAGCAAACATTTTTTCACCAAATCTTGATGATACTTGGTGGTAATGATCAGTTCACTAGTCCCACCTGGCTGCCCAATTTTTATTCTTCTAGGTTCAAGCGTTCTTTTCCAGTAACAGTTTGAATTTTTAGGTTTCACTCTGTTTTCTCCTACATAGATAGCTGTGTTTGGAATTCTAAATCAAACACGGTTTGTGCTAGCTCCTTGAAACTTGACCAAATGAAGTAGTTCTAAGTTCTATCTCTATGGTTTGTTTCCTCTTGAAGTACACCATGCAGAGACTGGCGAAAAACACTTTCGTTTGAAAGGGGTTGCCAAGCTTCCAAAAAACTACTAGTTTGCTGAAATCTCAGCAAACATTTTTTAACCAAATCTTGATGATACTTGGTGGTAATGATCAGTTCACTAAGCCCACTTGGCTGCCCAATTTTCACTCTTCTAGGTTCAAGCGTTCGTTTCCAGTAACACTTTGAATTTTTAGGTTTCACTCTGTTTTCTCCTACATAGATAGCTGTGTTTGGAATTCTAAATCAAACACGGTTTGTGCTAGCTCCTTGAAACTTGACTAAATGAAGTAGTTCTAAGTTCTATCTCTATGGTTTGTTTCCTCTTGAAGTACACCAGGCAGAGACTGGCGAAAACCACTTTCATTTGAAAGGGGTTGCCAAGCTTCCAAAAACTACTAGTTTGCTGAAATCTCAGCAAACATTTTTTCACCAAATCTTGATGATACTTGGTGGTAATGATCAGTTCACTAAGCCCACTTTCCTGCCCAATTTTCACTCTTATAGGTTCAAGCGTTCGTTTCCAGTAACACTTTGAATTTTTAGGTTTCACTCTGTTTTCTCCTACATAGATAGCAGTGTTTGGAATTCTAAATCAAACACGGTTTGTGCTAGCTCCTTGAAACTTGACCAAATGAAGTAGTTCTAAGTTCTATCTCTATGGTTTGTTTCCTCTTGAAGTACACCATGCAGAGACTGGCGAAAAACACTTTCGTTTGAAAGGGGTTGCCAAACTTCCAAAAAAACAACTAGTTTGCTGAAATCTCAGCAAACATTTTTTCACCAAATCTTGATGATACTTGGTGGTAATGATCAGTTCACTAAGCCCACTTGGCTGCCCAATTTTTATTTTTCTAGGTTGAAGCATTCGTTTCCAGTAACAGTTTGAAATTTTAGGTTTCACTCTGTTTTCTCCTGCATAGATAGCTGTGTTTGGAATTCTAAATCAAACACGGTTTGAGCTAGCTGGTTGAAACTTGACCAAATCAAGTAGTTCTAAGTTCTATCTGTATGGTTTGTTTCCTATTAAAGTACCCCATGCAGAGACTGGGGAAAACACTTTCATTGGAAAGGGGTTGCAAAGCTTCCAAAAAACTCTAGTTTGCTGAAATCTCAGCAAACATTTTTTCACCAAAACTTGATGATACTTGGTGGTAATGATCAGTTTACTAAGCCCACTTGGCTGCCTAATTTTCACTCTTCTAAGTTCAAGCGTTCGTTTCAAGTAACACTTTGAATTTTTAGGTTTCACTCTGTTTTCTGCTATATAGATAGATGTGTTTGAAACTCTAAATCAAACACGGTTTGTGCTAGCTCCTTGAAACTTGACCAAATGAAGTAGTTCTAAGTTCTATCTCTATGGTTTGTTTCCTCTTGAAGTACCCCATGCAGAGACTGGCGAAAAACACTTTCTTTTGAAAGGGGTTGCCAAGCTTCCAAAAAACTACTAATTTGCTGAAATCTCAGCAAACATTTTTTCACCATATCTTGATGATACTTGGTGGTAATGATCAGTTCACTAATCCCACTTGGCTTCCCAATTTTTATTCTTCTAGGTTCAAGCGTTCGTTTCCAGTAACAGTTTGAATTTTTAGGTTTCACTCTATTTTCTCCTACATAGATAGCTGTGTTTGGAATTCTAAATCAAACACGGTTTGTGCTAGCTCCTTGAAACTTGACAAAATGAAGTAGTTCTAAGTTCTATCTCTATGGTTTGTTTCCTCTTGAAGTACCCGATGCAGAGACTGGCGAAAAACACTTTCGTTTGAAAGGGGTTGCCAAGCTTTTAAAAAACTACTAGTTTGGTGAAATCTTAGCAAACATTTTTTCACCAAATCTTGATGATACTTGGTGGTAATGATCAGTTCACTAATCGCACTTGGCTGCCTAATTTTTATTCTTCTAGGTTCAAGCGTTCGTTTCCAGTAACAGTTTGAATTTTTAGGTTTCACTATGTTTTCTCCTACATAGATAGCTGTGTTTGGAATTCTAAATCAAACATGGTTTGTGCTAGATCCTTGAAACTTGACCAAATGTAGTAGTTCTAAGTTCTATCTCTATGGTTTGTTTCCTCTTGAAGTACACCATGCAGAGATTGGCGAAAAGCACTTTCGTTTGAAAGGGGTTGCCAAGCTTCCAAAAAACTACTAGTTTGCTGAAATCTCAGCAAACATTTCTCCACCAAATATTGATGATACTTGGTGGTAATGATCAGTTCACTAAGCCCACTTGGCTGCCCAATTTTCACTCTTCTAGGTTCAAGCATTCGTTTCCAGTAACACTTTGAATTTTTAGGTTTCACTCTTTTTTCTCCTACATAGATAGCTGTGTTTGGAATTCTAAATCAAACACGGTTTTTGCTAGCTCCTTGAAACTTGACCAAATGAAGTAGTTCTAAGTTCTATCTCTATGGTTTGTTTCCTCTTGAAGTACCCCATGCAGAGACTGGCGAAAAACACTTTCGTTTGAAAGGGGTTGCCAAGCTTCCAAAAAACTACTAGTTTGCTGAAATCTCAGCAAACATTTTTTCACCAAATCTTGATGATACTTGGTGGTAATGATCAGTTCACTAGTCCCACCTGGCTGCCCAATTTTTATTCTTCTAGGTTCAAGCGTTTATTTCCAGTCACAGTTTGAATTTTTAGGTTTCACTCTGTTTTCTCCTACATAGATAGCTGTGTTTGGAATTCTAAATCAAACACGGTTTGTGCTAGCTCCTTGTAACTTGACCAAATGAAGTAGTTCGAAGTTTTATCTCTATGGTTTGTTTCCTCTTGAAGTACACCATGCAGAGACTGGCGAAAAACACTTTCGTTTGAAAGGGGTTGCCAAGCTTCCAAAAAACTACTAGTTTGCTGAAATCTCAGCAAACATTTTTTCACCAAATCTTGATGATACTTGGTGGTAATGATCAGTTCACTAAGCCCACTTGGCTGCCCAATTTTCACTCTTCTAGGTTCAAGCGTTCGTTTCCAGTAACACTTTGAATTTTTAGGTTTCACTCTGTTTTCTCCTACATAGATAGCTGTGTTTGGAATTCTAAATCAAACACGGTTTGTGCTAGCTTCTTGAAACTTGACCAAATGAAGTAGTTCTAAGTTCTACCTCTATGGTTTTGTCCTCTTGAAGTACCCCATGCAGAGACTGGCGAAAAACACTTTTGTTTGAAAGGGGTTGCCAAGCTTCCAAAAAACTACTAGTTTGCTGAAATCTCAGCAAACATTTTTTCACCAAATCTTGATGATACTTGGTGGTAATGATCAGTTCACTAATCCCACTAGGCTGCCCAATTTTTATTCTTCTAGGTTCAAGCGTTCGTTTCCAGTAACAGTTTGAATTTTTAGGTTTCGCTCTGTTTTCTCCTACATAGATAGCTGTGTTTGGAATTCTAAATCAAACACGGTTTGTGCTAGCTCCTTGAAACTTGAATAAATGAAGTAGTTCTAAGTTCTATCTCTATGGTTTGTTTCCTCTTGAAGTACACCATGCAGAGACTGGCGAAAACCACTTTCGTTTGAAAGGGGTTGCCAAGCTTCCAAAAAACTACTAGTTTGCTGAAATCTCAGCAAACATTTTTTCACCAAATCTTGATGATACTTGGTGGTAATGATCAGTTCACTAAGCCCACTTGGCTGCCCAATTTTCACTCTTCTATGTTCAAGCGTTCGTTTCCAGTAACACTTTGAATTTTTAGGTTTCACTCTGTTTTCTCCTACATAGATAGCTGTGTTTGGAATTCTAAATCAAACACGGTTTGTGCTAGCTTCTTGAAACTTGACCAAATGAAGTAGTTCTAAGTTCTACCTCTATGGTTTTGTCCTCTTGAAGTACCCCATGCAGAGACTGGCGAAAACCACTTTCGTTTGAAAGGGGTTGCCAAGCTTCCAAAAAACTACTAGATTGCTGAAATCTCAGCAAACATTTTTTCACCAAATCTTGATGATACTTGGTGGTAATGATCAGTTCACTAAGCCCACTTGGCTGCCCAATTTTCACTCTTCTAGGTTCAAGCGTTCGTTTCCAGTAACACTTTGAATTTTTAGGTTTCACTCTGTTTTCTCCTACATAGATAGCTGTGTTTGGAATTCTAAATCAAACACGGTTTGTGCTAGCTCCTTGAAACTTGACCAAATGAAGTAGTTCTAAGTTCTATCTCTATGGTTTGTTTCCTCTTGAAGTACACCATGCAGAGACTGGCGAAAAACACTTTCGTTTGAAAGGGGTTGCCAAGCTTCCAAAAAAACTACTAGTTTGCTGAAATCTCAGCAAACATTTTTTCACCAAATCTTGATGATACTTGGTGGTAATGATCAGTTCACTAAGCCCACTTGGCTGCCCAATTTTTATTTTTCTAGGTTGAAGCATTCGTTTCCAGTAACAGTTTGAAATTTTAGGTTTCACTCTGTTTTCTCCTGCATAGATAGCTGTGTTTGGAATTCTAAATCAAACACGGTTTGAGCTAGCTCCTTGAAACTTGACCAAATCAAGTAGTTCTAAGTTCTATCTGTATGGTTTGTTTCCTATTAAAGTACCCCATGCAGAGACTGGGGAAAACACTTTCATTGGAAAGGGGTTGCAAAGGTTCCAAAAATCTACTAGTTTGCTGAAATCTCAGCAAACATTTTTTCACCAAAACTTGATGATACTTGGTGGTAATGATCAGTTTACTAAGCCCACTTGGCTGCCCAATTTTCACTCTTCAAAGTTCAAGCGTTCGTTTCAAGTAACACTTTGAATTTTAAGGTTTCACTCTGTTTTCTGCTATATAGATAGATGTGTTTGAAACTCTAAATCAAACACGGTTTGTGCTAGCTCCTTGAAACTTGACCAAATGAAGTAGTTCTAAGTTCTATCTCTATGGTTTGTTTCCTCTTGAAGTACCCCATGCAGAGACTGGCGAAAAACACTTTCGTTTGAAAGGGGTTGCCAAGCTCCCAAAAAACTACTAATTTGCTGAAATCTCAGCAAACATTTTTTCACCAAATCTTGATGATACTTGGTGGTAATGATCAGTTCACTAATCCCACTTGGCTGCCCATTTTTTATTCTTCTAGGTTCAAGCGTTCGTTTCCAGTAACAGTTTGAATTTTTAGGTTTCACTCTGTTTTCTCCTACATAGATAGCTGTGTTTGGAATTCTAAATCAAACACGGTTTGTGCTAGCTCCTTGAAACTTGACAAAATGAAGTAGTTCTAAGTTCTATCTCTATGGTTTGTTTCCTCTTGAAGTACCCCATGCAGAGACTGGCGAAAAACACTTTCGTTTGAAAGGGGTTGCCAAGCTTCCAAAAAACTACTAGTTTGGTGAAATCTCAGCAAACATTTTTTCACCAAATCTTGATGATACTTGGTGGTAATGATCAGTTCACTAATCGCACTTGGCTGCCTAATTTTTATTCTTCTAGGTTCAAGCGTTCGTTTCCAGTAACAGTTTGAATTTTTAGGTTTCACTCTGTTTTCTCCTACATAGATAGCTGTGTTTGGAATTCTAAATCAAACACGGTTTGTGCTAGATCCTTGAAACTTGACCAAATGTAGTAGTTCTAAGTTCTATCTCTATGGTTTGTTTCCTCTTGAAGTACACCATGCAGAGATTGGCGAAAAGCACTTTCGTTTGAAAGGGGTTGCCAAGCTTCCAAAAAACTACTAGTTTGCTGAAATCTCAGCAAACATTTCTTCACCAAATATTGATGATACTTGGTGGTAATGATCAGTTCACTAAGCCCACTTGGCTGCCCAATTTTCACTCTTCTAGGTTCAAGCATTCGTTTCCAGGAACACTTTGAATTTTTAGGTTTCACTCTGTTTTCTCCTACATAGATAGCTGTGTTTGGAATTCTAAATCAAACACGGTTTGTGCTAGCTCCTTGAAACTTGACCAAATGAAGTAGTTCTAAGTTCTATCTCTATGCTTTGTTTCCTCTTGAAGTACCCCATGCAGAGACTGGCGAAAAACACTTTCGTTTGAAAGGGGTTGCCAAGCTTCCAAAAAACTACTAGTTTGCTGAAATCTCAGCAAACATTTTTTCACCAAATCTTGATGATACTTGGTGGTAATGATCAGTTCACTAGTCCCACCTGGCTGCCCAATTTTTATTCTTCTAGGTTCAAGCGTTTATTTCCAGTAACAGTTTGAATTTTTAGGTTTCACTCTGTTTTCTCCTACATAGATAGCTGTGTTTGGAATTCTAAATCAAACACGGTTTGTGCTAGCTCCTTGAAACTTGACCAAATGAAGTAGTTCGAAGTTTTATCTCTATGGTTTGTTTCCTCTTGAAGTACACCATGCAGAGACTGGCGAAAAACACTTTCGTTTGAAAGGGGTTGCCAAGCTTCCAAAAAACTACTAGTTTGCTGAAATCTCAGCAAACATTTTTTAACCAAATCTTGATGATACTTGGTGGTAATGATCAGTTCACTAAGCCAACTTGGCTGCCCAATTTTCACTCTTCTAGGTTCCAGCGTTCGTTTCCAGTAACACTTTGAATTTTTAGGTTTCACTCTGTTTTCTCCTACATAGATAGCTGTGTTTGGAATTCTAAATCAAACACGGTTTGTGCTAGCTTCTTGAAACTTGACCAAATGAAGTAGTTCTAAGTTCTACCTCTATGGTTTTGTCCTCTTGAAGTACCCCATGCAGAGACTGGCGAAAAACACTTTCGTTTGAAAGGGGTTGCCAAGCTTACAAAAAACTACTAGTTTGCTGAAATCTCAGCAAACATTTTTTCACCAAATCTTGATGATACTTGGTGGTAATGATCAGTTCACTAATCCCACTTGGCTGCCCAATTTTTATTCTTCTAGGTTCAAGCGTTCGTTTCCAGTAACAGTTTGAATTTTTAGGTTTCGCTCTGTTTTCTCCCACATAGATAGCTGTGTTTGGAATTCTAAATCAAACACGGTTTGTGCTAGCTCCTTGAAACTTGAATAAATGAAGTAGTTCTAAGTTCTATCTCTATGGTTTGTTTCCTCTTGAAGTACACCATGCAGAGACTGGCGAAAACCACTTTCGTTTGAAAGGGGTTGCCAAGCTTCCAAAAAACTACTAGTTTGCTGAAATCTCAGCAAACATTTTTTCACCAAACCTTGATGATACTTGGTGGTAATGATCAGTTCACTAAGCCCACTTGGCTGCCCAATTTTCACTCTTCTAGGTTCCAGCGTTCGTTTCCAGTAACACTTTGAATTTTTAGGTTTCACTCTGTTTTCTCCTACATAGATAGCTGTGTTTGGAATTCTAAATCAAACACGGTTTGTGCTAGCTTCTTGAAACTTGACCAAATGAAGTAGTTCTAAGTTCTACCTCTATGGTTTTGTCCTCTTGAAGTACCCCATGCAGAGACTGGCGAAAAACACTTTCGTTTGAAAGGGGTTGCCAAGCTTACAAAAAACTACTAGTTTGCTGAAATCTCAGCAAACATTTTTTCACCAAATCTTGATGATACTTGGTGGTAATGATCAGTTCACTAATCCCACTTGGCTGCCCAATTTTTATTCTTCTAGGTTCAAGCGTTCGTTTCCAGTAACAGTTTGAATTTTTAGGTTTCGCTCTGTTTTCTCCTACATAGATAGCTGTGTTTGGAATTCTAAATCAAACACGGTTTGTGCTAGCTCCTTGAAACTTGAATAAATGAAGTAGTTCTAAGTTCTATCTCTATGGTTTGTTTCCTCTTGAAGTACACCATGCAGAGACTCTCGAAAACCACTTTCGTTTGAAAGGGGTTGCCAAGCTTCCAAAAAACTACTAGTTTGCTGAAATCTCAGCAAACATTTTTTCACCAAACCTTGATGATACTTGGTGGTAATGATCAGTTCACTAAGCCCACTTGGCTGCCCAATTTTCACTCTTCTAGGTTCAAGCGTTCGTTTCCAGTAACACTTTGAATTTTTATGTTTCACTCTGTTTTCTCCAACATAGATAGCTGTGTTTGGAATTCTAAATCAAACACGGTTTGTGCTAGCTTCTTGAAACTTGACCAAATGAAGTAGTTCTAAGTTCTACCTCTATGATTTTGTCCTCTTGAAGTACCCCATGCAGAGACTGGCGAAAACCACTTTCGTTTGAAAGGGGTTGCCAAGCTTCCAAAAAACTACTAGTTTGCTGAAATCTCAGCAAACATTTTTTCACCAAATCTTGATGATACTTGGTGGTAATGATCAGTTCACTAAGCCCAGTTGGCTGCCCAATTTTCACTCTTCTAGGTTCAAGCGTTCGTTTCCAGTAACACTTTGAATTTTTAGGTTTCACTCTGTTTTTTGCTATATAGATAGATATGTTTGAAACTCTAAATCAAACACGGTTTGTGCTAGCTCCTGAAACTTGACCAAATGAAGTAGTTCTAAGTTATATCTCTATGGTTTGTTTCCTCTTGAAGTACCCCATGCAGAGACTGGCGAAAAACACTTTCGTTTGAAAGGGGTTGCCAAGCTTCCAAAAAACTACTAGTTTGCTGAAATCTCAGCAAACATTTTTTCACCAAATATTGATGATAATTGGTGGTAATGATCAGTTCACTAAGCCCACTTGGCTGCCAATTTTCACTCTTCTATGTTCAAGCATCGTTTCCAGTAACACTTTGAATTTTTAGGTTTCACTCTGTTTTCTCCTACATAGATAGCTGTGTTTGGAATTCTAAATCAAACACGGTTTGTGCTAGCTCCTTGAAACTTGACCAAATGAAGTAGTTCTAAGTTCGATCTCTATGGTTTGTTTCCTCTTGAAGTACCCCATGCAGAGACTGGCGAAAAACACTTTCGTTTGAAAGGGGTTGCCAAGCTTCCAAAAAACTACTAATTTGCTGAAATCTCAGCAAACATTTTTTCACCAAATCTTGATGATACTTGGTGGTAATGATCAGTTCACTAATCCCACTTGGCTGCCCAATTTTTATTCTTCTAGGTTCAAGCGTTCGTTTCCAGTAACAGTTTGAATTTTTAGGTTTCACTCTGTTTTCTCCTACATAGATAGCTGTGTTTGGAATTCTAAATCAAACACGGTTTGTGCTAGCTCCTTGAAACTTGACAAAATGAAGTAGTTCTAAGTTCTATCTCTATGGTTTGTTTCCTCTTGAAGTACCCCATGCAGAGACTGGCGAAAAACACTTTCGTTTGAAAGGGGTTGCCAAGCTTCCAAAAAACTACTAGTTTGGTGAAATCTCAGCAAACATTTTTTCACCAAATCTTGATGATACTTGGTGGTAATGATCAGTTCACTAATCGCACTTGGCTGCCTAATTTTTATTCTTCTAGGTTCAAGCGTTCGTTTCCAGTATCAGTTTGAATTTTTAGGTTTCACTCTGTTTTCTCTTACATAGATAGCTGTGTTTGGAATTCTAAATCAAACACGGTTTGTGCTAGCTCCTTGAAACTTGACCAAATGTAGTAGTTCTAAGTTCTATCTCTATGGTTTGTTTCCTCTTGAAGTACACCATGCAGAGATTGGCGAAAAGCACTTTCGTTTGAAAGGGGTTGCCAAGCTTCCAAAAAACTACTAGTTTGCTGAAATCTCAGCAAACATTTCTTCACCAAATATTGATGATACTTGGTGGTAATGATCAGTTCACTAAGCCCACTTGGCTGCCCAATTTTCACTCTTCTAGGTTCAAGCATTCGTTTCCAGTAACACTTTGAATTTTTAGGTTTCACTCTGTTTTCTCCTACATAGATAGCTGTGTTTGGAATTCTAAATCAAACACGGTTTGTGTTAGCTCCTTGAAACTTGACCAAATGAAGTAGTTCTAAGTTCTATCTCTATGGTTTGTTTCCTCTTGAAGTACCCCATGCAGAGACTGGCGAAAAACACTTTCGTTTGAAAGGGGTTGCCAAGCTTCCAAAAAACTACTAGTTTGCTGAAATCTCAGCAAACATTTTTTCACCAAATCTTGATGATACTTGGTGGTAATGATCAGTTCACTAGTCCCACCTGGCTGCCCAATTTTTATTCTTCTAGGTTCAAGCGTTTATTTCCAGTAACAGTTTGAATTTTTAGGTTTCACTCTGTTTTCTCCTACATAGATTGCTGTGTTTGGAATTCTAAATCAAACACGGTTTGTGCTAGCTCCTTGAAACTTGACCAAATGAAGTAGTTCGAAGTTCTATCTCTATGGTTTGTTTCCTCTTGAAGTACACCATGCAGAGACTGGCGAAAAACACTTTCGTTTGAAAGGGGTTGCCAAGCTTCCAAAAAACAACTAGTTTGCTGAAATCTCAGCAAACATTTTTTCACCAAATCTTGATGATACTTGGTGGTAATGATCAGTTCACTAAGCCCACTTGGCTGCCCAATTTTTATTTTTCTAGGTTGAAGCATTCGTTTCCAGTAACAGTTTGAAATTTTAGGTTTCACTCTGTTTTCTCCTGCATAGATAGCTGTGTTTGGAATTCTAAATCAAACACGATTTGAGCTAGCTCCTTGAAACTTGACCAAATCAAGTAGTTCTAAGTTCTATCTGTATGGTTTGTTTCCTATTAAAGTACCCCATGCAGAGACTGGCGAAAAACACTTTCATTGGAAAGGGGTTGCAAAGCTTCCAAAAAACTACTAGTTTGCTGAAATCTCAGCAAACATTTTTTCACCAAAACTTGATGATACTTGGTGGTAATGATCAGTTTACTAAGCCCACTTGGCTGCCCAATTTTCACTCTTCTAGGTTCCAGCGTTCGTTTCCAGTAACACTTTGAATTTTTAGGTTTCACTCTGTTTTCTCCTACATAGATAGCTGTGTTTGGAATTCTAAATCAAACACGGTTTGTGCTAGCTCCTTGAAACTTGACCAAATGAAGTAGTTCTAAGTTCTATCTCTATGGTTTGTTTCCTCTTGAAGTACACCATGCAGAGACTGGCGAAAAACACTTTCGTTAGAAAGGGGTTGCCAAGCTTCCAAAAAAACTACTAGTTTGTTGAAATCTCAGCAAAGATTTTTTCACCAAATCTTGATGATACTTGGTGGTAATGATCAGTTCACTAAGCCCACTTGGCTGCCCAATTTTTATTCTTCTAGGTTGAAGCATTCATTTCCAGTAACAGTTTGAAATTTTAGGTTTAACTCTGTTTTCTCCTGCATAGATAGCTGTGTTTGGAATTCTAAATCAAACACGGTTTGAGCTAGCTCCTTGAAACTTGACCAAATGAAGTAGTTCTAAGTTCTATCTCTATGGTTTGTTTCCTATTAAAGTACCCCATGCAGAGACTGGCGAAAAACACTTTCGTTGGAAAGGGTTGCAAAGCTTCCAAAAAACTACTAGTTTGCTGAAATCTCAGCAAACATTTTTTCACCAAAACTTCATGATACTTGGTGGTAATGATCAGTTCACTGAGCCCACTTGGCTGCCTAATTTTCACTCTTCTAGGTTCAAGCGTTCGTTTCCAGTAACACTTTGAATTTTTAGGTTTCACTCTGTTTTCTGCTATATAGATAGATGTGTTTTAAACTCTAAATCAAACACGGTTTGTGCTAGCTCCTTGAAACTTGACCAAATGAAGTAGTTCTAAGTTCTATATCTATGGTTTTTTTCCTATTGAAGTACCCCATGCAGAGACTGGCGAAAAACACTAAGTTTGAAAGGGGTTGCCAAGCTTCCAAAAAAACTACTAGTTTGCTGAAATCTCAGCAAACATTTTTTCACCAAATCTTGATCATACTTGGTGGTAATGATCAGTTCCCTAATCCCACTTGGCTGCCCAATTTTTATTCTTCTAGGTTGAAGCATTCGTTTCCAGTAACAGTTTGAATTTTTAGGTTTCACTCTGTTTTCTTTTACATAGATAGCTGTGTTTGGAATTCTAAATCAAACCCGGTTTGTGCTAGCTCCTTGAAACTGGACAAAATGAAGTAGTTCTATGTTCTATCTCTATGGTTTGTTTCCTCTTGAAGTACCCCATGCAGAGATTGGCGAAAAACACTTTCGTTTGAAAGGGGTTGCCATGCTTCCAAAAAAACTACTAGTTTGCTGAAATCTCAGCAAACATTTTTTCACCAAATCTTGATGATACTTGGTGGTAATGATCAGTTCAGTAAGCCCAATTGGCTGCCCAATTTTCACTCTTCTAGGTTCCAGCGTTGGTTTCCAGTAACACTTTGAATTTTTAGGTTTCACTATGTTTTCTCCTACATAGATAGCTGTGTTTGGAATTCTAAATTAAACAAGGTTTGTGCTAGCTCCTTGAAACTTGACCTAATGTAGTAGTTCTAAGTTCTATCTCTATGGTTTGTTTCCTCTTGAAGTACACCATGCAGAGATTGGCGAAAAGCACTTTCGTTTGAAAGGGGTTGCCAAGCTTCCAAAAAAACTACTAGTTTTCTGAAATATCAGCAAACATTTTTTCACCAAATCTTGATGATACTTGGTGGTAATGATCAGTTCACTAATCCCACTTGGCTGCCCAATTTTCACTCTTCTAGGTTCAAGCGTTCGTTTCCAGTAACACTTTGAATTTTTAGGTTTCACTCTGTTTTCTCCTACATAGATAGCTGTGTTTGGAATTCTAAATCAAACACGGTTTGTGCTAGCTCCTTGAAACTGGACAAAATGAAGTAGTTCTAAGTTCTATCTCTATGGTTTGTTTCCTCTTGAAGTACACCATGCAGAGACTGGCGAAAAACACTTTCGTTAGAAAGGGGTTCCCAAGCTTCCAAAAAAACTACTAGTTTGTTGAAATCTCAGCAAACATTTTTTCACCAAATCTTGATGATACTTGGTGGTAATGATCAGTTCACTAAGCCCACTTGGCTGCCCAATTTTTATTCTTCTAGGTTGAAGCATTCGTTTCCAGTAACAGTTTGAAATTTAGGTTTAACTCTGTTTTCTCCTGCATAGATAGCTGTGTTTGGAATTCTAAATCAAACACGGTTTGAGCTAGCTCCTTGAAACTTGACCAAATGAAGTAGTTCTAAGTTCTATCTCTATGGTTTGTTTCCTCTTGAAGTACCCCATGCAGAGACTGGAGAAAAACACTTTCGTTGGAAAGGGGTTGCCAAGCTTCCAAAAAACTACTAGTTTGCTGAAATCTCAGCAAACATTTTTTTCACCAAAACTTGATGATACTTGGTGGTAATGATCAGTTCACTGAGCCCACTTTGCTGCCTAATTTTCACTCTTCTAGGTTCAAGCGTTCGTTTCCAGTATGTGTTTGAAACTCTAAATCAAACACGGTTTGTGCTAGCTCCTTGAAACTTGACCAAATGAAGTAGTTCTAAGTTCTATCTCTATGGTTTGTTTCTTATTGAAGTACCCCATGCAGAGACTGGAGAAAAACACTTTCGTTTGAAAGGGGTTGCCAAGCTTCCTAAAAAACTACTAGTTTGCTGAAATCTCAGCAAACATTTTTTCACCAAATCTTGATGATACTTGGTGGTAATGATCAGTTCACTAAGCCCACTGGGCTGCCCAATTTTTATTCTTCTAGGTTGAAGCATTCGTTTCCAGTAACAGTTTGAAATTTTAGGTTTCACTCTGTTTTCTCCTGCATAGATAGCTGTGTTTGGAATTCTAAATCAAACACGGTTTGAGCTAGCTCCTTGAAACTTGACCAAATGAAGTAGTTCTAAGTTCTATCTCTATGGTTTTTTTCCTATTAAAGTACCCCATGCAGAGACTGGCGAAAAACAATTTCGTTGGAAAGGGGTTGCAAAGCTTCCAAAAAACTACTAGTTTGCTGAAATCTCAGCAAACATTTTTTCACCAAAACTTGATGATACTTGGTGGTAATGATCAGTTCACTAAGCCCACTTGACTGCCCAATTTTCACTGTTCTAGGTTCAAGCGTTCGTTTCCAGTAACACTTTGAATTTTTAGGGTTCACTCTGTTTTCTGCTATATAGATAGATGTTTTTGAAACTCTAAATCAAACACAGTTTGTGCTAGTTCCATGAAACTTGACCAAATGAAGTATTTCTAAGTTCTATCTCTACGGTTTGTTTCCTCTTGAAGTACCCCATGCAGAGACTGGCGAAAAGCACTTTCGGTTTGAAAGGGGTTGCCAAGCTTCCAAAAATCTACTAGTTTGCTGAAATCTCAGCAACATTTTTTCACCAAATCTTGATGATACTTGGTGGTAATGATCAGTTCACTAATCCCACTTGGCTGCCCAATTTTCACTCTTCTAGGTTCAAGCGTTCGTTTCCAGTAACACTTTGAATATTTAGGTTTCACTCTGTTATCTCCTACATAGATAGCTGTGTTTGGAATTCTAAATCAAACACGGTTTGTGCTAGCTCCTTGAAACTTGACCAAATGAAGTAGTTCTAAGTTCTATCTCTATGGTTTGTTTCCTCTTGAAGTACACCATGCAGAGACTGGCGAAAAACACTTTCGTTAGAAAGGGGTTGCCAAGCTTCCAAAAAAACTACTAGTTTGTTGAAATCTCAGCAAACATTTTTTCACCAAATCTTGATGATACTTGGTGGTAATGATCAGTTCACTAAGCCCACTTGGCTGACCAATTTTTATTCTTCTAGGTTGAAGCATTCGTTTCCAGTAACAGTTTGCATTTTTAGGTTTCACTCTGTTTTCTCCTACATAGATAGCTGTGTTTGGAATTCTAAATCAAACCCGGTTTGAGCTAGCTCCTTGAAACTGGACAAAATGAAGTAGTTCTAAGTTCTAACTCTATGATTTGTTTCTTCTTGAAGTACACCATGCAGAGACTGGCGAAAAACACTTTCGTTTGAAAGGGGTTGCCAAGCTTCCAAAAAACTACTAGTTTGCTTAAATCTCAGCAAACATTTTTTCACCTAATCTTGATGATACGTGGTGGTAATGATCAGTTCACTAAGCGCTATAGGCTGCCCAATTTTCACTCTTCTAGGTTCAAGCATTCGTTTCCAGTAACACTTTGAATTTTTAGGTTTAACTCTGTTTTTCTCCTACATAGATAGCATTGTTTGGAATTCTAAATCAAACACGGTTTGTGCTAGCTCCTTGAAACTTGACCAAATGAAGTAGTTCTAAGTTCTATATCTATGGTTTGTTTCCTCTTGAAGTACACCATGCAGAGACTGGCGAAAAACACTTTCGTTTGAAAGGGGTTGCCAAGCTTCCAAAAAAACTACTAGTTTGCTGAAATCTCAGCAAACATTTTTTCACCAAATCTTGATGATACTTGGTGGTAATGATCAGTTCACTAAGCCCACTTGGCTGCCCAATTTTTATTCTTCTAGGTTGAAGCATTCGTTTCCAGTAACAGTTTGAAATTTTAGGTTTCACTCTGTTTTCTCCTGCATAGATAGCTGTGTTTGGAATTCTAAATCAAACACGGTTTGAGCTAGCTCCTTGAAACTTGACCAAATGAAGTAGTTCTAAGTTCTATCTCTATGGTTTTTTCCTATTAAAGTACCCCATGCAGAGACTGGAGAAAAACACTTTCGTTGGAAAGGGGTTGCAAAGCTTCCAAAAAACTACTAGTTTGCTGAAATCTCAGCAAACATTTTTTCACCAAAACTTGATGATACTTGGTGGTAATGATCAGTTCACTAAGCCCACTTGACTGCCCAATTTTCATTCTTCTAGGTTCAAGCGTTCGTTTCCAGTAACACTTTGAATTTTTTATTTTTCACTCTGTTTTCTGCTATATAGATAGATGTTTTTGAAACTCTAAATCAAACACGGTTTGTGCTAGCTCCTTGAAACTTGACAAAATGAAGTAGTTCTAAGTTCTATCTCTACGGTTTGTTTCCTCTTGAAGTACCCCATGCAGAGACTGGCGAAAAACACTTTCATTTGAAAGGGGTTGCCAAGCTTCCAAAAATCTACTAGTTTGCTGAAATCTCAGCAAACATTTTTTCACCAAAACTTGATGATACTTGGTGGTAATGATCAGTTCACTAAGCCCACTTGACTGCCCAATTTTCACTCTTCTAGGTTCAAGCGTTCGTTTCCAGTAACACTTTGAATTTTCAGGTTTCACTCTGTTTTCTGCTATATAGATAGATGTTTTTGAAACTCTAAATCAAACACGGTTTGTGCTAGCTCCTTGAAACTTGACCAAATGAAGTAGTTCTAAGTTCTATCTCTATGGTTTGTTTCCTCTTAAAGTACCCCATGCAGAGACTGGCGAAAAACACTTTCGTTTGAAAGGGTTGCCAAGGTTCCAAAAAACTACTAGTTTGCTGAAATCTCAGCAAACATTTTTTCACCAAATCTTGATGATACTTGTTGGTAATGATCAGTTCACTAATCCCACTTGGCTACAAAATTTTTATTCTTCTAGGTTGAAGCATTCGTTTCCAGTAACAGTTTGAATTTTTAGGTTTCACTCTGTTTTCTCCTACATAGATAGCTGTGTTTGGAATTCTAAATCAAACCCGGTTTGTGCTAGCTCCTTGAAACTGGACAAAATGAAGTAGTTATAAGTTCTATCTCTATGGTTTGTTTCCTCTTGAAGTACACCATGCAGAGACTGGCGAAAAACACTTTCGTTTGAAAGGGGATGCCAAGCTTCCAAAAAAACTACTAGTTTGCTGAAATCTCAGCAAACATTTTTTCACCAAATCCTTATGATACTTGGTGGTAATGATCAGTTCACTAAGCCCACTTTCCTGCCCAATTTTTATTCTTCTAGGTTGAAGCATTCGTTTCCAGTAACAGTTTGAAATTTTAGGTTTCACTCTGTTTTCTCCTGCATAGTTAGCTGTGTTTGGAATTCTAAATCAAACACGGTTTGAGCTAGCTCCTTGAAACTTGACCAAATGAAGTAGTTCTAAGTTCTATCTCTATGGTTTGTTTCCTATTGAAGTACCCCATGCAGAGACTGGCGAAAAACACTTTCATTGGAAAGGGGTTGCAAAGCTTCCAAAAAACTACTAGTTTGCTGAAATCTCAGCAAACATTTTTTCACCAAAACTTGATGATACTTGGTGGTAATGATCAGTTCACTAAGCGCACTTGGCTGCCCAATTTTCATTCTTCTAGGTTCAATCGTTCGTTTCCAGTAACACTTTGAATTTTTAAGTTTCACTCTGTTTTCTGCTATATAGATAGATGTTTTTGAAACTCTAAATCAAACACGGTTTGTGCTAGTTCCATGAAACTTGACCAAATGAAGTATTTCTAAGTTCTATCTCTACGGTTTGTTTCGTCTTGAAGTACCCCATGCAGAGACTGGCGAAAACACTTTCGTTTGAAATCGGTTGCCAAGCTTCCAAAAAACTACTAGTTTGCTGAAATCTCAGCAAACATTTTTTCACCAAATCTTAATGATACTTGGTGGTAATGATCAGTTCCCTAATCCCACTTGGCTACCCAATTTCTATTCTTCTAGGTAGAAGCATTCGTTTCCAGTAACAGTTTGAATTTTTAGGTTTCACTCCGTTTTCTCCTACATAGATAGCTGTGTTTTGAATTCTAAATCAAACACGGTTGTCCTAGCTCCTTGAAACTTAACCAAATGTAGTAGTTCTAAGTTCTATCTCTATGGTTTGTTACCACTTGAAGTACACCATGCAGAGACTGGCGAAAAGCACTTTCGTTTGAAAGGGGTTGCCAAGCTTCCAAAAAACTACTAGTTTGCTGAAATCTCAGCAAACATTTTTTCACCAAATCTTGATGATACTTGGTGGTAATGATCAGTTCACTAAGCACTCTTGGCTGCCCAATTTTCACTCTTCTAGGTTCAAGCGTTCGTTTCCAGTAACACTTTCAATTTTTAGGTTTCACTCTGTTTTCTCCTACATAGATAGCTGTGTTTGGAATTCTAAATCAAACACGGTTTGTGCTAGCTCCTTGAAACTTGACCAAATGAAGTAGTTGTAAGTTCTATCTCTATGGTTTGTTTCCTCTTGAAGTACACCATGCAGAGACTGGCGAAAAACACTTTCGTTTGAAAGGGGTTGCCAAGCTTCCAAAAAAACTAGTAGTTTGCTGAAATCACAGCAAACATTTTTTCACCAAATCTTGATGATACTCGGTGGTAATGATCAGTTCACTAAGCCCACTTGGCTCCCAATTTTTATTCTTTTAGGTTGAAGCATTCGTTTCCAGTAGCAGTTTGAATTTTTAGGTTTCACTCTGTTTTCTCCTGCATAGTTAGCTGTGTTTGGAATTGTAAATCAAACACTTTTTCAGGTAGCTCCTTGAAACTTGACCAAATGGAGTAGTTCTAAGTTCTATCTCTATGGTTTGTTTCCTATTGAAGTACCCTATGCAGAGACTTGCGAAAAACACTTTCGTTGGAAAGGGGTTGAAAAGCTTCCAAAAAACTACTAGTTTGCTGAAATCTCAGCAAACATTTTTTCACCAAAACTTGATGATACTTGGTGGTAATGATCAGTTCACTAAGCCCACTTGGCTGCCCAGTTTTCACTCTTCTAGGTTCAAGCGTTCGTTTCCAGTAACACTTTGAATTTTTAGGTTTCACTCTGTTTTCTCCTGCATAGATAGCTGTGTTTGGAATTCTAAATCAAACACGGTTTGAGCAGGCTCCTTGAAACTTGACCAAATGAAGTAGTTCTAAGTTCTATCTCTATGGTTTGTTTCCTCTTGAAGTACCCCATGCAGAGACTGGCGAAAAACACTTTCGTTTGAAATCGGTTGCCAAGCTTCCAAAAAACTACTAGTTTGCTGAAATCTCAGCAAACATTTTTTCACCAAATCTTAATGATACTTGGTGGTAATGATCAGTTCCCTAATCCCACTTGGCTACCCAATTTCTATTCTTCAAGGTAGAAGCATTCGTTTCCAGTAACAGTTTGAATTTTTAGGTTTCACTCCGTTTTCTCCTACATAGATAGCTGTGTTTTGAATTCTAAATCAAACACGGTTGTCCTAGCTCCTTGAAACTTGACCAAATGTAGTAGTTCTAAGTTCTATCTCTATGGTTTGTTACCTCTTGAAGTACACCATGCAGAGACTGGTGAAAAGCACTTTCGTTTGAAAGGGGTTGCCAAGCTTCCAAAAAACTACTAGTTTGCTGAAATCTCAGCAAACATTTTTTCACCAAATCTTGATGATACTTGGTGGTAATGATCAGTTCACTAAGCACTCTTGGATGCCCAATTTTCACTCTTCTAGGTTCAAGCGTTCGTTTCCAGTAACACTTTCAATTTTTAGGTTTCACTCTGTTTTCTCCTACATAGATAGCTGTGTTTGGAATTCTAAATCAAACACGGTTTGTGCTAGCTCCTTGAAACTTGACCAAATGAAGTAGTTGTAAGTTCTATCTCTATGGTTTGTTTCCTCTTGAAGTACACCATGCAGAGACTGGCGAAAAACACTTTCATTTGAAAGGGGTTGCCAAGCTTCCAAAAAAACTAGTAGTTTGCTGAAATCTCAGCAAACATTTTTTCACCAAATCTTGATGATACTTGGTGGTAATGATCAGTTCACTAAGCCCACTTGGCTCCCAATTTTTATTCTTTTAGGTTGAAGCATTCGTTTCCAGTAGCAGTTTGAATTTTTAGGTTTCACTCTGTTTTCTCCTGCATAGTTAGCTGTGTTTGGAATTGTAAATCAAACACTTTTTCAGCTAGCTCCTTGAAACTTGACCAAATGAAGTAGTTCTAAGTTCTATCTCTATGGTTTGTTTCCTATTGAAGTACCCTATGCAGAGACTGGCGAAAAACACTTTCGTTGGAAAGGGGTTGAAAAGCTTCCAAAAAACTACTAGTTTGCTGAAATCTCAGCAAACATTTTTTCACCAAAACTTGATGATACTTCTTGGTAATGATCAGTTCACTAAGCCCACTTGGCTGCCCAATTTTCACTCTTCTAGGTTCAAGCGTTCGTTTCCAGTAACACTTTGAATTTTTAGGTTTCACTCTGTTTTCTCCTACATAGATAGCTGTGTTTGGAATTCTAAATCAAACACGGTTTGTGCTAGCTCCTTGAAACTTGACCAAATGAAGTAGTTCTAAGTTCTATCTCTATGGTTTGTTCCTTTTGAAGTACCCCAATGCACAGACTGGCGAAAAACACTTTCGTTTGAAAGGGGTTGCCATGCTTCCAAAAAACTACTAGTTTGCTGAAATCTCAGCAAATATTTTTTCACCAAAACTTAATGATACTTGGTGGTAATGATCAGTTCCCTAATCCCACTTGGCTACCCAATTTCTATTCTTCTAGGTAGAAGCATTCGTTTCCAGTAACAGTTTGAATTTTTAGGTTTCACTCCGTTTTCTCCTACATAGATAGCTGTGTTTTGAATTCTAAATCAAACACGGTTGTCCTAGCTCCTTGAAACTTGACCAAATGTAGTAGTTCTAAGTTCTATCTCTATGGTTTGTTTCCTCTTGACGTACCCCATGCAGAGACTGGCGAAAAACACTTTCGTTTGAAAGGGGTTGCCAAGCTTCCGAAAAACTACTAGTTTCCTGAAATCTCAGCAAACATTTTTTCACCAAATCTTGATGATACTTGGTGGTAATGATCAGCTCCCTAATCCCACTTGGCTGCCCAATTTTTATTCTTCTAGGTTGCAGCATTCGTTTCCAGTAACAGTTTGAATTTTTAGGTTTCACTCTGTTTTCTCCTACATAGATAGCTGTGTTTGGAATTCTAAATCAAACCCGGTTTGTGCTAGCTCCTTGAAACTGGACAAAATGAAGTAGTTCTAAGTTCTATCTCTATGGTTTGTTTCCTCTTGAAGTACACCATGCAGAGACTGGCAAAAAACACTTTTGTTTGAAAAGGGGTTGCCAAGCTTCCAAAAAAACTACTAGTTTGCTGAAATCTCAGCAAACATTTTTTCACCAAATCTTGATGATACTTGGTGGTAATGATCAGTTCACTAAGCCCACTTGGCTGCACAATTTTTATTCTTCTAGGTTGAAGCATTCGTTTCCAGTAACAGTTTGAATTTTTAGGTATCACTCTGTTTTCTCCTGCATAGTTAGCTGTGTTTGGAATTGTAAATCAAACACTTTTTCAGCTAGGTCCTTGAAACTTGACCAAATGAAGTAGTTCTAAGTTCTATCTCTATGGTTTGTTTCCTATTGAAGTAACCTATGCAGAGACTGGCGAAAAACACTTTCGTTGGAAAGGGGTTGCAAAGCTTCCAAAAAACTGCTAGTTTGCTGAAATCTCAGCAAACATTTTTTCACCAAAACTTGATGATACTTGGTGGTAATGATCAGTTCCCTAAGCCCACTTGGCTGCCCAATTTTCACTCTTCTAGGTTCAAGCGTTCGTTTCCAGTAACACTTTGAATTTTTATTTTTCACTCTGTTTTCTGCTATATAGAGAGATGTGTTTGAAACTCTAAATCAAACACGGTTTGTGCTAGCTCCATGAAACTTGACCAAATGAAGTAGTTCTAAGTTCTATCTCTATGGTTTGTTTCCTCTTGAAGTACCCCATGCAGAGACTGGCGAAAAACACTTTCGTTTGAAAGGGGTTGCCAAGCTTCCAAAATCTACTAGTTTGCTGAAATCTCAGCTAACATTTTTTCACCAAATCTTGAAGATACTTGGTGGTAATGATCAGTTCCCTAATCCCACGTGGCTGCCCAATTTTTATTCTTCTAGGTTGAAGCATTCGTTTCCAGTAACAGTTTGAATTTTTAGGTTTCACTCTGTTTTCTCCTACGTAGATAGCTGTGTTTGGAATTCTAAATCCAACACGGTTTGTGCTAGCTCCTTGAAACTTGACCAAATCAAGTAGTTCTAAGTTCTATCTCTATGGTTTGTTTCCTCTTGAAGTACCCCATGCAGAGACTGGCGAAAAACACTTTCGTTTGAAAGGGGTTGCCAAGCTTCCGAAAAACTACTAGTTTCCTGAAATCTCAGCAAACATTTTTTCACCAAATCTTGATGAAACTTGGTGGTAATGATCAGCTCCCTAATCCCACTTGGCTGCCCAATTTTTATTCTTCTAGGTTGAAGCATTCGTTTCCAGTAACAGTTTGAATTTTTAGGTTTCACTCTGTTTTCTCCTACATAGATAGCTGTGTTTGGAATTCTAAATCAAACCCGGTTTGTGCTAGCTCCTTGAAACTGGACAAAATGAAGTAGTTCTAAGTTCTATCTCTATGGTTTGTTTCCTCTTGAAGTACACCATGCAGAGACTGGCAAAAAACACTTTCGTTTCAAAGGGGTTGCCAAGCTTCCAAAAAAACTACTAGTTTGGTGAAATCTCAGCAAACATTTTTTCACCAAATCTTGATGATACTTGGTGGTAATGATCAGTTCACTAAGCCCACTTGGCTGCACAATTTTTATTCTTCTAGGTTGAAACATTCGTTTCCAGTAACCGTTTGAATTTTTAGGTTTCACTCTGTTTTCTCCTGCATAGTTAGCTGTGTTTGGAATTGTAAATCAAACACTTTTTAAGCTAGCTCCTTGAAACTTGACCAAATGAAGAAGTTCTAAGTTCTATCTCTATGGTTTGTTTCCTATTGAAGTACCCTATGCAGAGACTGGCGAAAAACACTTTCGTTGGAAAGGGGTTGCAAAGCTTCCAAAAAACTACTAGTTTGCTGAAATCTCAGCAAACATTTTTTCACCAAAACTTGATGATACTTGGTGGTAATGATCAGTTCACTAAGCCCACTTGGCTGCCCAATTTTCACTCTTCTAGGTTCAAGCGTTCGTTTCCAGTAACACTTTGAATTTTTATTTTTCACTCTGTTTTCTGCTATATAGATAGATGTGTTTGAAACTCTAAATCAAACACGGTTTGTGCTAGCTCCATGAAACTTGACCACATGAAGTAGTTCTAAGTTCTATCTCTATGGTTTGTTTCCTCTTGAAGTACCCCATGCAGAGACTGGCGAAAAACACTTTCGTTTGAAAGGGGTTGCCAAGCTTCCAAAATCTACTAGTTTGCTGAAATCTCAGCAAACATTTTTTCACCAAATCTTGATGATACTTTGTGGTAATGATCAGTTCCCTAATCCCACGTGGCTGCCCAATTTTTATTCTTCCAAGTTGAAGCATTCGTTTCCAGTAACAGTTTGAATTTTTAGGTTTCACTCTGTTTTCTCCTACGTCGATAGCTGTGTTTGGAATTCTAAATCAAACACGGTTTGTGCTAGTTCCTTGAAACTTGACCAAATGAAGTAGTTCTAAGTTCTATCTCTACGGTTTGTTTCCTCTTGAAGTACCCCATGCAGAGACTGGCGAAAAGCACTTTCGTTTGAAAGGTGTTGCCAAGCATCCAAAAAACTACTAGTTTGCTGAAATCTCAGCAAACATTTTTTCACCAAATCTTGATGATACGTGGTGGTAATGATCAGTTCACTAAGCCCACTTGGCTGCCCAATTTTTATTCTTTTAGGTTGAAGCATTCGTTTCCAGTAACAATTTGAATTTTTAGGTTTCACTCTGTTTTCTGCTACATAGATAAATGTGTTTGAAACTCTAAATCAAACACGGTTTGTGCTAGCTCCTTGAAACTTGACCAAATGAAGTAGTTCTAAGTTCTATCTCTATGGTTTGTTTCCTCTTGAAGTACCCCATGCAGAGACTGGCGAAAAACACTTTAGTTTGAAAGGGGTTTTCAGGCTTCCGAAAAACTACTAGTTTCCTGAAATCTCAGCAAACATTTTTTCACCAAATCTTGATGATACTTGCTGGTAATGATCAGTTCACTAAGCCCTCTTGGGTGCCCAATTTTCACTCTTCTAGGTTCAAGCGTTCGTTTCCAGTAACACTTTGAATTTTTAGGTTTCACTCTGTTTTCTGCTATATAGATAGATGTGTTTGAAACTCTAAACCAAACACAGTTTGTGCTAGCTCCTTGAAACTTGACCAAATGAAGTAGTTCTAAGTTCTATCTCTATGGTTTGTTTCCTCTTGAAGTACCCCATGCAGAGACTGGCGAAAAACACTTTAATTAAAAGGGGTTGCCAAGCTTCCAAAAAACTACTACTTTGCTGAAATCTCAGCAAACCTTTTTTCACCAAATCTTGATGATACTTGGTGGTAATTATCAGTTCAATAAGCCCACTTGGCTGCCCAATTTTCACTCTTCTAGGTTCAAGCGTTCGTTTCCAGTAACACTTTGAATTTTTAGGTTTCACTCTGTTTTTTTCTATATAGATAGATGTGTTTGAAACACTAAATCAAACACGGTTTGTGCTAGCTCCTTGAAACTTGAGCAAATGAAGTAGTTCTAAGTTCTGTCTCTATGGTTTGTTTCCTCTTGAAGTACCCCATGCAGAGACTTGCGAAAAACTCTTTCGTTTGAAAGGGGTTGCCAAGCTTCCAAAAAACTACTAATTTGCTGAAATCTCAGCAAACATTTTTTCACCAAATCTTGATGATACTTGGTGGTAATGATCAGTTCCCTAATCCCACTTGGCTGCCCAATTTTTATTCTTCTAGGTTGAAGCATTCGTTTCCAGTAACAGTTTGAATTTTTAGGTTTCACTCTGTTTTCTCCTACATAGATAGCTGTGTTTGGAATTCTAAATCAAACACGGTTTGTGCTAGCTCCTTGAAACTTGACCAAATGAAGAAGTTCTAAGTTCTATTTCTATGCTTTGTTTCCTCTTGAAGTACCCCATGAAGAGACTGGCGAAAAGCACTTTCGTTTGAAACGGGTTGACAAGCTTCCAAAAAACTACTAGTTTGCTGAAATCTCAGTAAACATTTTTTCACCAAATCTTGATGATACTTGGTGGTAATCATCAGTTCACTCAGCCTACTTGCCTGCAAAATTTTCACTCTTCTAGGTTCATGCGTTCGTTTCCAGTAACACTTTGAATTTTTAGGTTTCACTCTGTTTTCTCCTACATGATAGCTGCGTTTGGAATTCTAAATCAAACACGGTTTGTGCTAGCTCCTTGAAACTTGACCAAATGAAGTATTTCTAAGTTCTATCTCTACGGTTTGTTTCCTCTTGAAGTACCCCATGCAGAGACTGGCGAAAAACACTTTCGTTTGAAAGGGGTTGCCAAGCTTCCAAAAAACTACTAGTTTGCTGAAATCTCAGCAAACATTTTTTCACCAAATCTTGATGATACTTGGTGGTAATGATCAGTTCCCTAATCCAACTTGGCTGCCCAATTTTTATTCTTCTAGGTTGAAGCATTCGTTTCCAGTAACAGTTTGAATTTTTAGGTTTCACTCTGTTTTCTCCTACATAGATAGCTGTGTTTGGAATTCTAAATCAAACACGGTTTGTGCTAGCTCCTTGAAACTTGACCAAAAGAAGAAGTTCTAAGTTCTATTTCTATGGTTTGTTTCCTCTTGAAGTACCCCATGAAGAGACTGGCGAAAAGCACTTTCGTTTGAAACGGGTTGCTAAGCTTCCAAAAAACTACTAGTTTGCTGAAATCTCAGCAAACATTTTTTCACCAAATCTTGATGATACTTGGTGGTAATCATCAGTTCACTCAGCCCACTTGCCTGCAAAATTTTCACTCTTCTAGGTTCATGCGTTCGTTTCCAGTAACACTTTGAATTTTTAGGTTTCACTCTGTTTTCTCCTACATAGATAGCTGCGTTTGGAATTCTAAATCAAACACGGTTTGTGCTAGCTCCTTGAAACTTGACCAAATGAAGTATTTCTAAGTTCTATCTCTACGGTTTGTTTCCTCTTGAAGTACCCCATGCAGAGACTGGCGAAAAACACTTTCGTTTGAAAGGGGTTGCCAAGCTTCCAAAAAACTACTAGTTTGCTGAAATCTCAGCAAACATTTTTTCACCAAATCTTGATGATACTTGGTGGTAATGATCAGTTCCCTAATCGCACTTGGCTGCCCAATTTTTATTCTTCTAGGTTGAAGCGTTCGTTTCCAGTAACAGTTTGAATTTTTAGGTTTCACTCTGTTTTCTCCTACATAGATAGCTGTGTTTGGAATTCTAAATCAAACACGGTTTGTGCTAGCTCCTTGAATCTTGACCAAATGAAGTAGTTCTAAGTTCTATCTCTACGGTTTGTTTCCTCTTGAAGTACACCATGCAGAGACTGGCGAAAAGCACTTTCGTTTGAAAGGTGTTGCCAAGCTTCCAAAAATCTACTAGTTTGCTGAAAGCTCAGCAAACATTTTTTCACCAAATCTTGATGATACTTGGTGGTAATGATCAGTTCACTAAGCCCACTTGGCTGCCCAATTTTCACTCTTCTAGGTTCAAGCATTCGTTTCCAGTAACACTTTGAATTTTTAGGTTTCACTCTGTTTTCTCCTACATAGATAGCTGTGTTTGGAATTCTAAATCAAACACGGTTTGTTCTAGCTCCTTGAAACTTGACCAAATGAAGTAGTTCTAAGTTCTATCTCTATGGTTTGTTTCCTCTTGAAGTACCCCATGCAGAGACTGGCGAAAAACACTTTCGTTTGAAAGGGGTTGCCAAGCTTCCAAAAACTACTAGTTTGCTGAAATCTCAGCAAACATGTTTTCACCAAATCTTGATGATACTTGGTGGTAATGATCAGTTCCCTAATCTCACTTGGCTGCCCAATTTTTATTCTTCTACGTTGAAGCATTCATTTCCAGTAACAGTTTGAATTTTTAGGTTTCACTCTGTTTTCTCCTAGATAGATAGCTGTGTTTGGAATTCTAAATCAAACACGGTTTGTGCTAGCTCCTTGAAACTTGACCAAATGAAGTAGTTCTATGTTCTATCTCTATGGTGTGTTTCCTCTTGAAATACCCCATGCAGATACTGGCGAAAAACACTTTCGTTTGAAAGGGGTTGCCAAGCTTCCAAAAAACTACTAGTTTGCTGAAAACTCATCAAACATTTTTCACCAAATCTTGATGATACTTGGTGGTAATGATCAGTTCACTAAGCCCAATTGGCTGCCCAATTTTCACTCTTCTAGGTTCAAGCATTCGTTTCCAGTAACACTTTGAATTTTTAGGTTTCACTCTGTTTTCTCCTACATAGATAGCTGTGTTTGAAACTCTAAATCAAACACGGTTTGTGCTAGCTCCTTGAAACTTGACAAAATTAAATAGTTGTAAGTTCTATCTCTATGGTTTGTTTCCTCTTGAAGTACCCCACGCAGAGACTGGCGAAAAACACTTTCATTTGAAAGGGGTTGCCAAGCTTCCAAAAAACTACTAGTTTGCTGAAATCTCAGCAAACATTTTTTCACCAAATCTTGATGATACTTGGTGGTAATGATCAGTTCACTAAGCCCACTTGGCTGCCCAATTTTCACTCTTCTAGGTTCAAGCGTTCGTTTCCAGTAACACTTTGAAATTTTAGGTTTCACTCTGTTTTCTGCTATATAGATAGATGTGTTTGAAACTCTAAATCAAACACGGTTTGTGCTAGCTCCTTGAAACTTGACCAAATGAAGTAGTTCTAAGTTCTATCTCTATGGTTTGTTTCCTCTTGAAGTACCCCATGCAGAGACTGTCGAAAAACACTTTCGTTTGAAAGGGTTTGCCAAGCTTCCAAAAAACTACTAGTTTGCAGAAATCTCAGCAAACATTTTTTCACCAAATCTTGATGATACTTGGTGGTAATGATCAGATCACTGATCCCACTTGGCTGCCCAATTTTTATTCTTCTAGGTTAAAGCATTCGTTTCCAGTAACAGTTTGAATTTTTAGGTTTCACTCTGTTTTCTCCTACATAGATAGCTGTGTTTGGAATTCTAAATCAAACACCGTTTGTGCTAGCTCCTTGAATCTTGACCAAATGAAGTAGTTCTAAGTTCTATCTCTACGGTTTGTTTCCTCTTGAAGTACCCCATGCAGAGACTGGCGAAAAGCACTTTCGTTTGAAAGGTGTTGCCAAGCTTCCAAAAATCTACTAGTTTGCTGAAAGCTCAGCAAACATTTTTTCACCAAATCTTGATGATACTTGGTGGTAATGATCAGTTCACTAAGCCCACTTGGCTGCCCAATTTTCACTCTTCTAGGTTCAAGCATTCGTTTCCAGTAACACTTTGAATTTTTAGGTTTCACTCTGTTTTCTCCTACATAGATAGCTGTGTTTGGAATTCTAAATCAAACACGGTTTGTTCTAGCTCCTTGAAACTTGACCAAATGAAGTAGTTCTAAGTTCTATCTCTATGGTTTGTTTCCTCTTGAAGTACCCCATGCAGAGACTGGCGAAAAACACTTTCGTTTGAAAGGGGTTGCCAAGCTTCCAAAAACTACTAGTTTGCTGAAATCTCAGCAAACATGTTTTCACCAAATCTTGATGATACTTGGTGGTAATGATCAGTTCACTAAGCCCAATTGGCTGCCCAATTTTCACTCTTCTAGGTTCAAGCATTCGTTTCCAGTAACACTTTGAATTTTTAGGTTTCACTCTGTTTTCTCCTACATAGATAGCTGTGTTTGAAACTCTAAATCAAACACGGTTTGTGCTAGCTCCTTGAAACTTGACAAAATTAAATAGTTGTAAGTTCTATCTCTATGGTTTGTTTCCTCTTGAAGTACCCCACGCAGAGACTGGCGAAAAACACTTTCATTTGAAAGGGGTTGCCAAGCTTCCAAAAAACTACTAGTTTGCTGAAATCTCAGCAAACATTTTTTCACCAAATCTTGATGATACTTGGTGGTAATGATCAGTTCACTAAGCCCACTTGGCTGCCCAATTTTCACTCTTCTAGGTTCAAGCGTTCGTTTCCAGTAACACTTTGAAATTTTAGGTTTCACTCTGTTTTCTGCTATATAGATAGATGTGTTTGAAACTCTAAATCAAACACGGTTTGTGCTAGCTCCTTGAAACTTGACCAAATGAAGTAGTTCTAAGTTCTATCTCTATGGTTTGTTTCCTCTTGAAGTACCCCATGCAGAGACTGTCGAAAAACACTTTCGTTTGAAAGGGTTTGCCAAGCTTCCAAAAAACTACTAGTTTGCAGAAATCTCAGCAAACATTTTTTCACCAAATCTTGATGATACTTGGTGGTAATGATCAGATCACTGATCCCACTTGGCTGCCCAATTTTTATTCTTCTAGGTTAAAGCATTCGTTTCCAGTAACAGTTTGAATTTTTAGGTTTCACTCTGTTTTCTCCTACATAGATAGCTGTGTTTGGAATTCTAAATCAAACACCGTTTGTGCTAGCTCCTTGAATCTTGACCAAATGAAGTAGTTCTAAGTTCTATCTCTACGGTTTGTTTCCTCTTGAAGTACCCCATGCAGAGACTGGCGAAAAGCACTTTCGTTTGAAAGGTGTTGCCAAGCTTCCAAAAATCTACTAGTTTGCTGAAAGCTCAGCAAACATTTTTTCACCAAATCTTGATGATACTTGGTGGTAATGATCAGTTCACTAAGCCCACTTGGCTGCCCAATTTTCACTCTTCTAGGTTCAAGCATTCGTTTCCAGTAACACTTTGAATTTTTAGGTTTCACTCTGTTTTCTCCTACATAGATAGCTGTGTTTGGAATTCTAAATCAAACACGGTTTGTTCTAGCTCCTTGAAACTTGACCAAATGAAGTAGTTCTAAGTTCTATCTCTATGGTTTGTTTCCTCTTGAAGTACCCCATGCAGAGACTGGCGAAAAACACTTTCGTTTGAAAGGGGTTGCCAAGCTTCCAAAAACTACTAGTTTGCTGAAATCTCAGCAAACATGTTTTCACCAAATCTTGATGATACTTGGTGGTAATGATCAGTTCACTAAGCCCAATTGGCTGCCCAATTTTCACTCTTCTAGGTTCAAGCATTCGTTTCCAGTAACACTTTGAATTTTTAGGTTTCACTCTGTTTTCTCCTACATAGATAGCTGTGTTTGAAACTCTAAATCAAACACGGTTTGTGCTAGCTCCTTGAAACTTGACAAAATTAAATAGTTGTAAGTTCTATCTCTATGGTTTGTTTCCTCTTGAAGTACCCCACGCAGAGACTGGCGAAAAACACTTTCATTTGAAAGGGGTTGCCAAGCTTCCAAAAAACTACTAGTTTGCTGAAATCTCAGCAAACATTTTTTCACCAAATCTTGATGATACTTGGTGGTAATGATCAGTTCACTAAGCCCACTTGGCTGCCCAATTTTCACTCTTCTAGGTTCAAGCGTTCGTTTCCAGTAACACTTTGAAATTTTAGGTTTCACTCTGTTTTCTGCTATATAGATAGATGTGTTTGAAACTCTAAATCAAACACGGTTTGTG